>NC_044037.1:294381829-294638131 GCF_901765095.1 Microcaecilia unicolor
ACCCACCAAAAACCTAATGTACCACCAGGGGCGTAGCCAGACCTCGGGGGGGAGGGGTCTAGAGCCCGAGGTGGGGGCACTGTTTAGCTGCCGACCCCCCCCCCCCCCCCACCGCATCAGGTACCTTGTTTGCTGGCGGGGGTCCCCAATCCCCACCAGTCGAACAGTCTTCTTCAGCGCCGGTCGACTCCGGCGCCTTCGTTGTGTGATCATCTGTTTCTGACGCCTTACGTCCTGCACCGTACATGTAGCCCCATGCAGGACGTAAGGCGTCAGAAACAGATGATCATACCACAAAGGCGCCAGAGTCAACCGGTGCTGAAGAAGACTCTTCGGCTGGCGGGGATTGGGGACCCCCGCCAGCAAACAAGGTACCTGATGTGGCAGGGGGGGGATCAATATAGGGAGCCAGGGCGTAATCTATGGGGCCCATGCCCCCACATAGCTACGCCCCTAGTACCCACATATAGGTGACACCAGCAGCTAAAAGGGCTATTGTTCTGGTGTACAGTTGGGTACAATAGGTTCGGTGGGTTTTGGAGGGCTCACTACAATGGTTGAGATGTGTACCTGGGAGCTTATGTGACGTCCACTGCGCCACCCCCGAGGATGCCCCACTGCTCTGCTGGGATGTCTGTCTGGCCAGTCTAAGAACGCTGGCACCTCCTACATCCCAATGGCTTGATTTTGTGTTTGGGGTTTTTTTTTTTCATAAATGGATCAAAAGATTTAACGCATAGAGCACATTTCGGTGACGGTGGGGGGGGGGGGGAAGAGGTTTCGCTGTATTTGCTATTCAGATTCTGGATGTTTTGAGCAAAGTCAGACTTGCATGTCATAGCAAAATGCCCCTCCTTATGCTCTGAGGAATAATCAGAAATTGAGGCGCTGATAGAGAACTTGAGGGTAAATAAAATGATCCCATTTCAAAATATTGCCGTAAGTTAAACACCAAATTCCAGTTGGCCCTGGAAGTTTTGAATGATTTTTAGAAGAACTAGCTGCATTGTGTAAGCTTTTGCAACAAAGTTGCCTTAGCATCACTGGATACACATTTTGCACATGGCAATAATGGTGATAATGTGTGACAAAGATAAGGCTTTGTTGAAAAGCCACAAAGAAACATTGCAGTGGAACTGAGTTTTGTTATCTGGGATTAATCTGCTTTGTGTTCATTTGGAATCAATAGAAATCAAACAAAATAAAACATGGATAAGATGATACCTTTTTATTGGACATAACTTAATACATTTCTTGATTAGCTTTCGAAGGTTGCCCTTCTTCCTCAGATCGGAAATAAGCAAATGTGCTAGCTGACAGTGTATATAAGTGAAAACATTCAAGCATTACTATGACAGTAAAATAGATACCATTGGAGATTCTATATGGAATGTTGCTACTCTTTGAGATTCTACATGGAATGTTGCTACTATTGGACATTCTACATGGAATGTTGCTATTCCACTAGCAACATTCCATGTAGAAGGCTGCGCAGGCTTCTGTTTCTGTGAGTCTGATGTCCTGCACGTACGTGCAGGACGTCAGACTCACAGAAGCAGAAGCCTGCGCGGCCACATTGGTGATCTACAAGGGCCGACTTCTACATGGAATGTTGCTAGTGGAATAGCAACATTCCATGTAGAATCTATAGAAATCAAACAAAATAAACCATGGAAAAGAAATAAGATGATACTTTTTTATTGGACTAACTTAATACATTTCTTGATTAGCTTTCGAAGGTTCCCTTCTTCCTCAGATTGGAAATAAGCAATGTGCTAGCTGACAGTGTATATAAGTGAAAACATTCAAGCATTACTATGACAGTCTGACAGGGTGGGAGGATGGGGTGGGTCGGAGGTGATGTCATTCTTCTTGCACATTGTCAGAAAGTAAAGATGACTGTTCACTTTTGTTTCTTTTTCCAAAAGTTTGTTCATTTGTTTTTTCATGCGGCTGTATGCGGTATCTTCCATCTTAAGTAGAGGAGTGTGGTAGCCGTGTTAGTCCACTCTTAAGGTTATCAATAGAAATCAAACAAAATAAAACATGGATAAGATGATACCTTTTTTATTGGACATAAACTTAATACATTTCTTGATTAGCTTTCGAAGGTTGCCCTTCTTCGTCAGATCGGAATAAGCAAATGTGCTAGCTGACAGTGTATATAGTGAAAACATTCAAGCATTACTATGACAGTAAAATAGATACCATTGGAGATTCTACATGGAATGTTGCTACTACTGGAGATTCTACATGGAATGTTGCTATTCCACTAGCAACATTCCATGTAGAAGGCTGCGCAGGCTTCTGCTTCTGTGAGTCTGACATCTTGTACATACGTGCAGGACGTCAGACTCACAGAAGCAGAAGCCTGCGCGGCCACATTGGTGATCTACAAGGGCCGACTTCTACATGGAATGTTGCCAGTGGGACTCTGGGCAAGTCACTTAACCCTCCATTGCCCCATGTAGCTGCATTGAGCCTGCCATGAGTGGGAAAGCGCAGGGTACAAATGTAACAAAAATAAAATAGATACTATTGGAGATTCTACATGGAATGTTGCTACTATTGGACATTCTACATGGAATGTTGCTATTCCACTAGCAACATTCCATGTAGAAGGCTGCGCAGGCTTCTGTTTCTGTGAGTCTGACGTCCTGCACGTACGTGCAGGACGTCAGACTCACAGAAGCAGAAGCCTGCACGGCCACATTGGTGATCTACAAGGGCCGACTTCTACATGGAATGTTGCTAGTGGAATAGCAACATTCCTGTAGAATCTATAGAAATCAAACAAAATAAAACATGGAAAAGAAAATAAGATGATACCTTTTTATTGGACATAACTTAATACATTTCTTGATTAGCTTTCGAAGGTTGCCCTTCTTCGTCAGATCGGAAATAAGCAAATGTGCTAGCTGACAGTGTATATAAGTGAAAACATTCAAGCATTACTATGACAGTCTGACAGGGTGTTCTGGAAGAAAGGTTTCCCCACAGATAACAACATGATAGCATACTGTGTCAGACCAAAGGCCCATCTAGCCCAGTATCCTGTTTCCAACAGTGGCTAATCCGGTCACAATTACCTGACAGAAGTCAGGATCCAAGCAACATTTCATGTACCATCTCTGGGAAAGCAGTGGCTTCCCATGACTGTCTCAATGGACTATGCACTTTTCCCCAGGAACTCGTCCAAACCTTTATTAAACCCACATACACTAACTGCTGTTACCACATTCTCTGGCAACAAGTTCCAAGCTTGACTATTCATTGAGTGAAAAATATCTCCTCTTATTTAAAAGTATTGCCATGTCTTAACTTCATTATAGTCTTTGCACTTTTTGGATGAGTAAAAAATCAATTCACTTTTACCTGTTCTACACCGCTCAGGATTTGTAGACCTCAATCACATCTCCCCTCAGTTGTCTTTTACAAGCTCCCTAACCTCTTCAGCCTTTCTCATATGAAAGGAGTTTCAGCCACTTTAGTTGAAAATACTATAAGTACATAGTATTGCCATACTGGGAAAGACCAAAGGTCCATCGAGCCCAGCATCCTGTTTCCAACAGTGGCCAATCCAGGTCACAAATACCCGGCAAGATCCCAAAAATGTACAAAACATTTATACTGCTTATCCCAGAAATAGTGGATTTTCCCCAAGTCCATTTGATAACGGTCTGTGGACTTTTCCTTTAGGAAGCCGTCCAAACCTTTTTTAAACTCCGCTAAGCTAACCACCTTTACCACATTCTCTGGCAACGAATTCCAGAATTTAATTACACGTTCAGTGAAGAAAAACTTTCTCTGATTCGTTTTAAATTTACTACATTGTAGCTTCATCGCATGCCCCCTAGTCCTAGTATTTTTGGAAAGCGTGAACAGACGCTTCACATCTACCCGTTCAACTCCACTCATTTTATAGACCTCTCTCATATCTCCCCTCAGCCGCCTTTTCTCCAAGCTGAAGAGCCCTAGCCGCTTTAGCCTTTCCTCATAGAGAAGTCGTCCCATCCCTTTATCATTTTCGTCACCCTTCTCGGTACCTTTTCTAATTCCACTATATTTTTTGAGATGCGGCGACCAGAATTGAACACAATTAGCTAATTGGGTGCTAAATTGGTGACATAAATTGGAGTTGGCATTTAATTGGCACTACTTTGGATTTCTGCTGCATCTGCCTATGCGCTTTTCTATAATGCATGCCCAAAATGTCTCTCGTGAACCCAGAAGGGACACAGGAGTGGAGTTTAGCATCACTGGCTGGCACCTTAGCTGCTCATGCCCCTCCAGAGGCCAGTGGTGGTCCACTCCCCCCTTTGTGGGCAAGTTAGAATTGGGACTCTATGAAATTTGAATTGGTAATATTGGTTAGCATGACTAGGAGATCTTTAGGATCTGATTTTGAAGAGAATTCGACAGTGTGAGTTATCACCTGTCAATGGTTATTTTTCTCCTTAAGTGGGTGGGGGGGGGAGGGTACTCACTTCATGCCATACCTAAATTTTTTATTCCACCAGTTATAACTTTTCATTGTCACTTGAAAGAATTAGTTTACCAGGCAACCCTAAGGTTTATGCCAAGGTTATGTCTCAAAATACTGAAGTTATAACTAGGCACAGAAAGGGTGGGTGCAAATTTATTAAACAAAGTAAACATAACTCCTCTAAATCCAATTTAAGTGCAATACCTTGTATAGCGTTTATAAAATCTGTGAGTAACAAAGTTTACTCAATTAAAGATTGGATTGAACATTAGGTAGGTTGCCTATCAGCGGTATAATCGAAAGAGAAGGACGCCCATCTTCTGACACAAATCGGGAGCTTTATTTATTTTTGTTACATTTGTACCCCACGCTTTCCCACTCATGGCAGGCTCAATGCGGCGGGCAATGGAGGGTTAAGGACTTGCCCAGAGTCACAAGGAGCTGCCTGTGCCGGGAATCGAACTCAGTTCCTCAGTTCCCCAGGACCAAAGTCCACCACCCTAACCACTAGGCCACTCCTCCACTCTTCTCTCAGGGTCGCCCAAATCGGCATAATCGAAAGTCGATTTTGGGCGTCCTCAACTGCTTTCCATCGCGGGGACGACAGAGTTCACAGGGGCGTGTCGGCAATGTACCGAAGGCGGATGGGGCGTGGTTAGAGATGGGCTCCTTGGCCATAATGGAAAAAAGAAGGGCGTCCCTGACGAGCATTTGGCCAACTACTTGGGTACACTACGAATGCTGGTTCCTCCCACAACCAAATGGCTTGGGTTTGGTCGTATTTGAGATGGGCGTCTTCAGTTTCCATTATCAGCGAAAACCGAGGTCACCCATCTCTAAGGTTGACCTAAATGTTGAGATTTGGGCATCCCGACCGTATTATCGAAATGAAATATGGACGCCCTTGTTTGATAATACGGGATGCCCCGCCCCTTCACAGGGACGTCCTCAGAGATGGGCACCCTTACAGATGGGCGTCCCCATTCGAAAATGCCCCTCCGTTTCTACAGAAGCCTGGAATATATTTAAGCCCTGTTTACTAAGCCATGCTGTAGGCACGCACATTTTTAAATGCGCGCTAAAAATGAGCATGCGCTAAAATGTGTGTGTACTACAGCATGGCTTAGTAAACAGAGCCTTAATGATCCCATACTGAATGAATTGTGCCCAATAGGCTATAAAACTGAACACATACTCAAGGTGCGGTCGCACCATGGGCAATACAAGGCATTATAGAATTTTCACTCTTATCCACCATCCCCTTTCCTAATTCCTAGCATCCTGCTTCCTTTTTGGTCACCGCAGAACGCTGAGCAGAAGATTTCAGCGTTATATCTACAATGACACCCAGATCTTTTTCTTGAGTACTGACCCAAAGATGGACCTAACATCAGGTAGCTATGATTCGGATTATTCTTCCAATGTGCATCACCTTGCGTTTATCCACGTTAAAATTTAATCTGCCATTTGGATGCCCAGTCTTCCAATTTCCTAAGGTCTTCCTGCAATATTTCCAGTCCCCTCGTTTTAACAACCTTGAATAGTTTATCTGCAATTTAAATCTATCAACACCTAAATATCTTTTTAACCTCCCCACCTCCCGCCTTGAACCATTTGATGTCTCATGATTATTGGTGATATACAAAAGAAAAGTACCTATGAAATATATACCATAGAGCGGAAAAAGGGGAAAGAGGAAGAATTCCTTCATTTATAGATAAACTCACTTCAGTTATTCAAAACGGGCAGTTTACTTTTTGAGGTAGCTTCAACCAGGTTCAAGGTCTCAGTGTGCTAATATGAGCAAGAGATGATAGCAGAAAGACGTTAGGCCCATCCAGATCACAGATTTTTGATCGGCATTACTGCTATGGGCATTTTCTAGCTGATGGTCACAGAAACTTGAACACTTAGAGGCATATTTTCAAAGCACTTAGCCTCCCAAAGTTCCATAGAAACCTATGGAACTTAGCCTCCCAAAGTGCTTTGAAAATATGCCTCTTAGGATACCACTCTTCATCCAAGTCAGTTTTGTTGTCTTCTCATTAGTTAACATCCTGGCAAGATGCCCGTGCAAGATGCAATGCTTAAGACATCCAGTTCTCCAGCCCCTCACCACCACTTATGTCTTGCCATCAAGCTTATCCGGTAGTGCTGACTTCTCGGAGACCACCCGACCAGGTCAGACGGCACACTGGTAGGGAAACACTGCATAGATTTCTCCAAAAGTATTAGCATTAAACATTCTGCAGTGTCACAGATATCTTTGTATCTAAGATTATGTAATGACTATACCATATTAACACCCTGTAAGCCACATTGAGCCTGCAAAAGGTGGGAGATAATGTGGGGTACAAATGCAATAAAAATAAAAAATAATAAAATCTTATGTTCTAATCTGGTTTTTAGAAAAAAGGAACACAAAAGTATCTGCTAAATAAGACAACTGGTCATTAAGTCGCTCTGTCACAATCCTGCGTTTTCCTTGCCCTTTCCTCCTCCATTCAAAACAATCCCTTCTAAGATTAAGCTACAGAAGGCAGTGCCAGTCCGAGGAGTCATTCTTGAAATATCACAAGGACCAAATCTATGCATAGAAACGATGACTGGGGGAAAGCATGGAGGGAGCTCTCTGTCACTGTCAGTCAATGTCAAAGCACATGTGTTTCTGAAATTACACAGACTTTGTCAGCTGTCTCTTCCAGTGGCTGTAAGGCTATTCTGAGACTAGCCACGCTCTCAGTCAATCACCAGGGAGCCATAAGCACGTCCATCCCCCTGTACCAAGCCAAGATGCTGGAATCGAATTTCAGGAAACAGTTTACTACAGTCCTCATCACTGGACCCAAATGGTACAAAATACATCTCATAAGAACTGCTTGAAAGATATTTGGAATATGTGGATGATAAGAGAAAAATTACGATAACAATGTATATCAATACATACTTCTTCATCTCAATGTAGCTCCCTAGCAGAAAAAGAGTATGGTAAATGAAGCACTGGGGTAGCCTGCATGACGGCAGTAAGCAGATTGCCAAAACCTGTCGCTTCTTTCTCTATAACATCAGCAAAATCCGCCCCTTCCTCTCTGAACACTCTACCAGAACCCTCATCCACACTCTCGCCTAGATTATGCAACCTGCTTCTCACCGGCCTCCCACTTAGCCATCTCTCCTCTTCAATCAGTCCAAAACTGCTGTGCCACTCATTTTCCGCCAGAGTCGCAATGCTCACATTAGCCCTCTCCTCAGGTACTTCACTGGCTCCCTATCCATTTCCACATTCAATTCAAACTTCTCTTACTAACCTATAAGTGCATTCACTCTGCCGCTCCCCCAGTACCTCTCCACACGCCCCACTCGAGTACTCCGTTCTGTGGATAATCTCTCCTGTCTGTCCCCTTCTCCTCTACTGCTAATTCCAGACTCCGTTCCTATTTCTCACTGCACCTCACGCCCTTCCCGAGCTTGTACGTCTAGCCCCATCTTGGCCATTTTCAAATCCAGGCTAAAAGCCCACCTCTTTGACACTGCATTTGATGCCTAACCACTACTCACTTGCCCTGTACCCTTTTATCCCTTACCTCTTAGTTGTTCTGTTTGTCTGTCCTATTAGATTGTGAGCTCTTTGAGCAGGGACTGTCTTTTCATGTATGATGTACAGCGCTGCGTATGCCTTGTAGCGCTATAGAAGTGATAAGTAGTAGTATGTAGAAGCCTGCCCTTGAAGATCAGCAACGGGCGTGCAGGCTTCTGTTTCTGTGAGTCTGACGTCCAAAGAAACAGAAGCTGTGCGGCCGCGTTGCTGATTTGCAAGGGCAGGCTTCTAGATGGAATGTTGCTAGTGGAGGAGTAGCCTAGTGGTTAGTGCAGTGGAACATGGAATGTTGCTAATAGTTGAGATTCTGGAATGTTGCTATTACTTGAGATTCTACATGGAATGTTGCACCATTGGAGATTCTGTTGCTACTATTGAGATTCTACATGGAATGTTGCTACCATGGAGATTCTGTTGCTACTATTGAGATTCTACATAGAATGTTGCTATTCCACAACAACATTCCATTTTAGATGTGAGCTCTTTGAGCAGGGACTGTCTTTTCATGTGATGTACAGCGCTGCGTATGCCTTGTAGCGCTATAGAAGTGATAAGTAGTAGTAGAAGTAGTAAGCAACAACCAAAACAGTAATGGCATGATCTTTCATTAGGGCAGGCGTTCTCAGCTAGTCCTTGGGATACACCCAGCCAATCAGGTTTTCAGGAATACCCACAATGAACATGCATGAGATTGATTTGCCTACAATGGAGATAATGCATGCAAATTTGTGTCATGCATATTCACTGTGGGTATCCTGAAAACCTGACTGGTGGGTGTGTCCCAAGGACTGGGTTGACAACCCCTGCATTAGGGTAACCTACATAGAGAAGTGAATACAATTCTATACAGTGATGCAAACAAAGAGGTTAGCGAAGAAAACAGAAAATGGCAGGAGTACGCTTGGCCCATTTATCTGGGCTGAAGCCACCAGGCAAGCGTGTTGCCCCAACAATTACATTGTTGTGGGTGTACCAAGATGGTGGAGGCTGCACTGGGGAGAATGAAAACCTCCTTGGGTGGACTAGCTTCAGCTTCGTCACTCCACTGTTTCTCCAGCCTCCTTGGGTACAACAGTGTTGCATTTCCAAGAAGGTTGATGTAACCATGATGGATAAACCATGGTTAAACTCAAACTTCATTTAGTTCAGGAACGCTGGAAATTTTTTTCATTGGGGGGGGGGGGGGGGGGGGGGGGAGGAAACACAGCCTTAAACCTTTGTGGCTCTGAGGATTACTACAAGCTAGTAATAAGCCAACACAAGGCGCTCATTACATCTTGAGTATAGTTTGTCATATTCCCCTGTATCTAAGCAAATCACACAGTACATCACAAAAAAAAATAAAACAAACATCTCTTAAAAGACGCTACATCAGATTTTGGACTACAAAACATATGTACGACGATGGTCTCGAGACCTCCATCGTGTCCTTACGGATGATCACTTCAACAACTTTGTCGTGAAAATTCAAAAAAAATGCAGGAATCAGTATTGCCTGAGAACTTCTTTATAAATTTGCTTTTCGATTATATATTTCTCCTTACCGAGCTTATAAACCAACCATGTTGCATAGTAGTGGACACCCTAAATTTAACCACTCACCACATGACCTTGGGACATGTTTGGCATTGTCCAGTAGTTTATGGACGCTATAAAAAATACTGGAAAACTACAGCTACTTTGGATCCCGTATTCTTTTGGATGTTATGTTAGGAGTGGCCTAGTGGTTAGGGTGGTGGAACTGAGTTCGATTCCCACTTCAGGCACAGGCAGCTCCTTGTGACCCTGGGCAAGTCACTTAACCCTCCATTGCCCCATGTAAGCCGCATTGAGCCTGCAATGAGTGGGAAAGCGCAGGGTACAAATGTAACAAAAATAAAATAGATACTATTGGAGATTCTACATGGAATGTTGCTACTTGGAGATTCCATGGAATGTTGCTACTATTTGGTTTCTGTTGCTACTATTGGAGATTCTACGTGGAATGTTGCTACTATTGGAGATTCTACATGGAATGTTGCTATTCCACTAGCAACATTCCATGTACAAGGCTGCGCAGGCTTCTGTTTCTGTGAGTCTGCTGTCCTGCACGTATGTGCAGGACGTCAGACTCACAGAAGCAGAAGCCTGCGTGGCCACATTGGTGATCTGCAAGGGCCGACTTCTACATGGAATGTTGCTAGTGGGACTCTGGGCAAGTCACTTAACCCTCCATTGCCCCATGTAAGCTGCATTGAGCCTGCAATGAGTGGGAAAGCGCGGGGTACAAATGTAATAAAAAATAAAGAAAATATATACTGGTTTGGAACTTCCTGGATTATGGAGATTTCTTTAGGAAAAAAAAAAAAAGAATCAGTGATGAATAGGATTAAAGCATTTAAAGCTGGCTGGAAACCACTGGACCTACCTTGCAGCACTGGCGTTCTTTGCTTCTGGTAGCTTTAAAAGTGGAACGCCAAGGGATCTGTAAATTGGATGAAGGCCAAGGCAAATATTTTCACGAAACATAGGAACCCTAAACCAGTGAAATTTGCAAGCTTGGATGTGTGAGGATGAGGTTGATAGTGTTATAGGACTTGGGGAAGGGGGTGGGGGAAGAGGATAATTTGACTTGAACAGTTTCTGTAAAATGTTCCTTGTATATAGAAGTTATTTGATTCTGATTATACCTGTTGACAAATCATGGAACAATAAAAACGATTTAAACATAAAACAAAATCTAGGTGTAGAGAAAAAAAAAAGTGACATGCATAAAATTAGAGAGGTCAGCAAATATTATTGGTCCTGTAAGAATCGAGATAGTTGCCCTATATTTAGCTATATAACTATACAGACACGAAGGTGCCTACAATTGTACCTGAATATTCAGCAATACCACTTCTGCAGACAAAAGTACTGAATATGTGTAAAATACTTAAACAATGTGACTTGCATTTAAAAAAATGTTTTTTCAATATTGCCATGATCATAAACAAGACAATATGAATCTAGATTTTATAGATCATTTACTGCACTTAAACCATGTTTTACATGCAAAAAAAAAAACAAAAAACCAAAAGCTAAAAATTGCGCAGCCGAACATGCAGTGTAATTATGCACAACAAATGAACAGGAAGAACCTCCACTTAGAAAGTCCAATCAAATAAGAGCAGAGGGTAGAAAAGGACACTCCACAGGGCCTGGTGCTTAAAAGTTGCTTTATTGAGTGCTAGTACAGCACCCGATTCAGTCGGTGTTCTGGCGTAATAAAAACGCCTGCCTCTTACATTTGCTGACGCTGTCGGGTTTTCCTGGATTGAGAAGTTTGGAATTTAAAAGGTCATAAGAGAGACTTATGTGTTAGGCGGTGAGAGTCTGGTAGGTACTGAGGGGGAGAGGGATTTTGGTGTCATAGTATCCGAGGATCTGAAGGCGATGAAACAGTGTGACAAGGCGGTGGCCGTAGCTAGAAGGTTGTTAGGCTGTATAGAGAGAGGTGTGACAGCAGAAGAAAGGAGGTGTTGACCCTGTACAAGTCGTTGGTGAGGCCCCACCTAGAGTATTGTGTTCAGTTTTGGAGGCCGTATCTTGTTAAGGATGTAAAAAGAATTGAAGCGGTGCAAAGAAAAGCTACGAGAATGGTACGGGATTTGCGCTCCAAGACGTATGAGGAGAGACTTGCTGACCTGAACATGTATACCCTGGAGGAAAGGAGGAACAGGGGTGATATGATACAGACGTTCAAATATTTGAAAGGTATTAATCCGCAAACAAATCTTTTCCGGAGATGGGAAGGCGGTAGGTAGAACGGAGGATGAAATGAGATTGAAGGGGGGCAAACTCAAAAAAGATGTCAGGAAGTATTTTTTCACGGAGAAGGTCGCCTACCTTTGCTGGCGGGGGACCCCAACCCTCGCCAGCCGAGGTCCTCTTCTTCCTTTGTTCTGTTTGTGACGTCCTGCACGTTGTACATGCAGGACGTCAGACTCACAGAAACAGAATGAAGCCTTGCGATCTGCAGGGCTTTGTTCTGTTTCTGTGAGTCTGACGTCCTGCATGTACAACTTGCAGGACGTCAGAAACGGAACAAAGGAAGAAGAGTACCTCGGCTGGCGGGTAGCAGATGGCAACGCTGGGTTGACGGGGGGGGGGGTCACGAGGGTCGTCGGCAGGGGGGTCCAGGGCCAAATCTACAGGGGCCCCACCCCTGGTACTAGCACTCAAAGCAACTTTTAAGCACCAGTTCCTGTGTTGGAGTGCCCATTGTCCACCCTCTACTCTTATTTGATTGGGTATAATTATGCGCCAACAAGATTGCGCATGATTATGAGCACTGCATGTAGGTGTTCCTGGTGGTAGCATTATCCCCAAGATTGCACCCAGCTGGGCATCCAAATGCACACAAACTAGTAAATAGGGTGGTAACAACCAATTACTAAGGTTAGAGTTCATCGGTGCAAATTTGAGGCCCTGTTTTCGAAGGCGTGTTAGCGTTTTTAATGAGCCTACAATCAGAATGTGTGCTAACCATGTAGGCACCTATATGGATACTATAGGTGCATGCATGGTTAATGTGCAACAGTACACCTACAACGCAGCTTAGTAAACAGGACCTTGGAGTTATGTGTGCATCTACTACTACTAATCATCATTTCTACAGTGCTACTAGATGTACGCAGCGCTGTACACTTGAACATGAAAAGACGGTCCCTGCTCGAAAGAGCTTACAATCTAACTAGGACAGACATACAAGACAATAAGAGATAAAGACAAAGAGTAGCAAGATTCCGGAATCCCAAAGACTACTACTTATAATTTCTAAAGCTCTACTAGATGTACGCAGCGCTGTACACTTGAACATGAAGAGACAGTCCCTGCTCGACAGAGCTTACAATCTAATTAGGACAGACAAACAGGACAAATAAGAGACAAGGACAAAGAGTAGCATGATTCCGGAATTCCAAAGAGTAACAAGATTCTGTGCAGAATCCCAAAGAGTAGCAAGATTCCGGAACCCAAAGACTACTACTCATCATTTCTATAGCGCTACTAGATGTATGCAACGCTGTACACTTGAACATGAAGAGACAGTCCCTGCTCAACAGAGCTTTCAATCTAATTAGGACAGACAAACAGGACAAATAAGAGATAAGGACAAAGAGTAGCAGATTCCGGAATCCCAAAGAGTAGCAAGATTCCGGAATCCCAAAGACTACTACTACTACTACTTATTCTATAGCGCTACTAGACATACGCAGCGCTGTACACTTGAACATGAAGAGACAGTCCCTGCTTGACAGAGCCTACAATCTAATTAGGACAGACAAACAGGACAAATAAGAGATAAGGAAAGTACTAAGGTGGGAATGATAGAACAGACATGGGTACTAAACAAGTGAGTGGGGTTAGGAGTTAAAAGCAGCATCAAAAAGGTGGGTTTTTAGCTTAGATTTGAAGACGGCCAGAGATGGAGCTTGACGTACTGGCTCAGGAATTCTATTCCAGGCATATAGTGCAGCAAGATAAAAGGAACAGAGTCTGGAATTAGGCATCTGCCTACATGCTATTCTCACACTGCCTCCCAAAGAGTCTGATGCACAACCAAGAATGGGCCTTGAAAATTGGTGCCGAAAAAAACACACAGATAGCCTGATTCTAAAACTACTACTAATTAGCTGTAAAATACTCCTAAAACCAGACCTAAATAAGGCACCGATCAGGTGTATTCCATAATAGTGCACATAGTTTTTTTTGTTTTGTTTTTTAATGCCCACAATGCCCATTCCACGCCCCCTTTTTGACTGCGTGCACAAGAATCTACACACACCGCATTATAGAATACGCCTAGAAAGTTGTGCATGTAAATTCTAATGAAAGCCAAATTAGTACTGCTAATTGGTTAAGTACCAATTATCAGCGCCGATTGGCTTGTTATTCAATTAAGTTGTGCACACAATTTGGCTGTGCGGTCAAATTAGCACGCACAACTTAAAGCCATATATAGAATTTGGGGGCTAGCGCAGATTTTTCCCAGTGCCGTTTACCGAATCTGACTCTGTGTTGTGTACATACAATCTTATTAGTTATAGTACTCATGTTTTGCCCTTGAATAATTTAAGGGTCTTTTTAACTAAGGTGCACTGAATAATGGCCTGCGCTGTTGTAGACGCGTGTATTGGACGCGTGCAGGTCTGTTTTTCAGCACGCCTGCAAAAAAGGCCTTTTGGGGGGGGGGGGCAGAAATGGACGTGCAGCAAAATAAAAATCAGCGCGTGTCCATTTAGGCCCGAGACCTTACCGCCACCCATTGACTTAGCGCTAAGGTCTCAACCGAACGGTAATAGCCTGCGTGCATACAATGCAGATTACCACCGGTTAGTACCACGCGCTAGTTCCGAACTGGCGTGCACAGGCACCTACACAGCTTAGTAAAAGGGCCCCTTAGTGATCTCTGCGACACAACAAAACTACAGTACGTAACGGACATAACTCAACTCTTCCGTTGTACGATTCCCTAATGTGGCTGTGCCACATGAACTTTATCCTACCACAACATCACATTGTATTTGTTCTCACCGGAGCCAGCAAATGCCCTCCGGTACTATGTAAGCCACATTGAGCCTATAAATATGTGGGGGAAATGTGGGATACAAATGTTACAAATAAAATAAACCACCACCTTTTAAAGTTGGACCAATACTTTATATCACCAAGGCTGAGGACATGATACAAATATATGCTCTTAACTTATATCTTGATTTATTCATTTGCTTATTTTATCAAATTTATACACTTTTTGCTTTTACTCTTATCCACATACTCATCTGTTTGTACATAAGAATTTTGTTTTACATCTCACTGATTTTATTTCTTTTACGTACCACCATCACCTGGTCTTGTGGCCACTTTATGAACAAAAAGTCATATGATATTAATATTAAATTTGAGTTCTCTTCAAGAAATATAGGTTTCTTTAAATCTCGCTTAGATCACTAATATGCATACTAACATGTACTTTAGAAAGTGTGTATTTTTTTTGTATTGTTCTTAAATTTTTTACTGAAGCTATTTTATATCATATTTTATGTTTCATGTTTAATAGACCCCCAGGCAGGCATTACATGCTTAAACACGGAGCCGTGTCGGGATTTGCACAATTTCTGCAAGTACCAGAAATAAGAGTGTTTTTCTGATTTGATGATCATCTTGTGTCCCTGGTTTTTTCCAAAGCTTTCTCCAGCTTCCCACCATCATTTGCTGTCCGACAAAGATTTACAACTTCAGAGCAGGAATAAAATTTAAGCAAGTGCATTTGTGCACCACTGGGCCTAGTTCTGTGTCCCTATACAGGTAAGGCACACGGCTGTCCTTAACCTTTAAAAAGTAGGTGTCCTTTTCCAACTTTGGGGCCCTTTTACTAAGTAGCTGTAAGCCCAATGTGGGGTTACCGCTCGTAATCCATAACTACCGCCAACCCAATGCAGGCACTGGAGTAGTTCCACACCCAGCATGCAGCATTTCCAACACTAGTGGAAATATTCAAAAAATATTTCTGTAGGGGGCTACCTGGTGGTAATCAGGCAGCACTGCGTGATACCCGGTTACCACCGGGTTAGTGCAGGAGCCCTTACCACCACCTCAATGGGTGGCAAGCTCCCCCCACCCCTCCCCCACATGGCCATGCAGTAAGAGCAATCTTACCATATGGCCATGTCTTTTTGGAGTGGAGGAGTAGCCTAGTGGTTACTGGGTTCCATTCCCACTGCAGCCTTGTGACTCTGGGCAAGTCACTTAACCCTCCATTGCCCCAGGTACAAATAAGTACTGAATATAGTAAACCGCTTTGAATGTAGTTACAAAAACCTCAGAAAGGCGGATATTAAGTCCCATTTCCCTTTCTCCCTTTCCCTTATGACATCACAATATCAGAAGTGTATTGGGCAATCAAGCCATTGTGACATCACTGATGAAGTTGGCTCTTATTGGTGGAGGAATGAGTGGAGGAGTAGCCTAGTGGTTAGTGCAGTGGACTTTGATCCTGGGGAACTGAGATGAATTCCCACTGCAGCTCCTTGTGACTCTGGGTAAGTCACTTAACCCTCCATTGCCCCTGGTACAAAATAAGTACCTGAATATATGTAAACCGCTTTGAATGTAGTTGCAAAGACCTCAGAAAGGCAGTATATCAAGTCCCATTTTCTTTCCCTATTTGAGATTCTAGATGGAATGTTGCTACTATTTGAGATTCTACATGGAATGTTGCTAGTGGAGGAGTAGCCTAGTGGTTAGTGCAGTGGACTTTGATCCTGGGGAACTGGGTTCGATTCCCACTGCAGCTCCTTGGTGACTCTGGCCAACCCTCCATTGCCCCTGTACAAAATAAGTACCTGAATATATGTAAACCGCTTTGAATGTAGTTGCAAAAACCTCAGAAAGGCGGTATATCAAGTCCCAGTTCCCTTTCCTCGGCCTTTTTACCCACTGTGGTAAAAGGCCTCGGCGCAAGGCAAAAACAGCCCCTACCACTAGAAAGAACCCTTTTTACCACAGTTTAGTAAAAGGGCCCCTTTGACAAGTTTTTTTTTAAGTTGCCCTCAGGTTTAGTCCATCACCTAATCTGTCCTGCTGACCATACCTCCCACTGCTCCCGCACACTGGAAGGAATGCAGGTAGACACTATCTTTGGCCCTTATGCTGGTTGTGAATCCACTGTAGCATCCATCTTGGGATGACTCAAATTAACTTCAGCAGCTGTTGCTATGGGAACAGGAATGACTAAATAAAACTCAGCTCAGCTATGTCATCTGTCCAGCAAGGTTTAAGCGTTACCACTTCTCTGATTCCAGTTCTGCTTTGTAGAACAGTGTTAATGTATTTACCAACTGGTGTGCTGTCCCGACCTAACAAATCAGGGGTGCCGCAGAAAACCCACTGCCCGATGCTCAGGCCCACACACCTCTTCCTCACAGCAAGAGATACTAATGACAGCTCTTAAATGCACACGAGCTCCTTGCTGAACATACATACTCTCGTCTTCCCAGGTGCAGATGAGCCCAGGAATGTACTTCATTTCTTGACATAAGTCACATTGAACCCTTTTATGGGATTATTGGCGACTAATAAGAAATACGGTAAACATTTTTTTTCAAAAATTTCTTATTTAGAACCACTGAGACTTACATTTCAATCAATGACATAAACATGTTTTTTATTGTTCAATTCCTAGTTATGTATTGGTTTTCATTTTATTTGTTAACCGCGTTGAACCAGTATTTTGAGTTATAGCAGTACTCCTGCTGCTGGACCGCTCAGCGATAGGTTAGTACTTTGACACATCAGCCTCGAAGGGGGGCAGACTCAAGAAAAAACGTCAGGAAATATTTTTTTCACGGAGAGAGTGGTGGATACTTGGAATGCCCTCCCGCGGGAGGTGGTGGAGATGAAAACGGTAACGGAATTCAGAAATGCGTGGGATAAACACAAAAGGAATCCTGTTCAGAAGAAATGGATCCTCAGAAGCTTAGCGGAGATTGGGTGGCAGCACCGGTGGTTGGGAGGCGGGCTAGTACTGAGCAGGGGCATAGCCATGGGCAGGCCTGGATGGGCCCAAGCCCAGCCACCTTTGCTCCAGGCCCGCCCACCCTTAACTAGCCCCAACCCAACCAGTGGTGTAGCTCTCCTAAGCGAGGAACCAATCTTTTCCTGCCTCTTCTGCCCGCTCTCCCCTTCCACGTGGTCTGCTCACTTTTACTGCCCTGAAGCACCGTTCTCCCTCCAGCACCAGCGATTCCCATAGTCAGCCTTCTGGCAGCATGTGTCGTTGGGGCCTCTTCTCGGCGGTCCCGCCTACTCTGCAACTTCCTGTTTTCCACAAAGGTGGGACGCGCGACTGAGGAGAGGCCCCGACGACACACCTGGCAGAAGGCTGACTACGGGAATCGCGGTGCTGGAGGAAGAATGGCGCTTCAGGACAGTAAAAATGACCGGAACTGACCATGTGCAGGGGGCTGTCGGCATCTGGAAGAACAATGCCAAATGCCCTGGGTTTGAAACAGCTCAGGGTGGGGGGGGGGGGGGGGGGAGGGAGGAGGGTAGCGGGTGGAGAGGAAATGCGAGGCCCGTGCCCACCCAGTCCACCTCCAGGCCCATCTAAAAATTGAACCTAGCTACGCTACTGAGCAGACTTCTACAGTCTGTCCCTGAAAATGGTAGACACAAATCAAGGTCAGGTATAAAGTAGCGCATACGAGTTCATCTTGGGCAGACTGGATGGACCGTACAGGTCTTTTCTGCCGTCACCTACTATGTTACTATGAGTGTGGAAATTAAGGTGCAGTGCATGGATAGCAGGGCTGCACTGCACTTCGTTCAGCCAACATATGCACACAGCACTGCCTTTTCTATCTCTTAGTCTGATTTAAAGCTGGGGGCTGGATTAAGTGAAAGGAAGAGGCCCAAGTGACATGGGGAGACACCCTGAGCACCAGTCAGAGCGGAGGGATCAGTAACTGTGAAAGGTCTGGCAGCTGCATGCAGTAAATACAGGTAACTAACCAAACCACACATTTCTGCCTTTTGCAACAGGGAGGCCAGTTCACGGTAGGAAACCAGGCAGAAGAGATAGAAAACTTAAAATTGGACAAGCCACAAATAGACCAGAGAAGCCGTGACGATGTATGAGAAAGTCGTGTGTAGTAAAACTGGAAGAGACAACGAAACAGCAGCAGCAAGCCAAGGAAGGCCAAACACAGCAAGAGTTTATCCAAATGTCAACTTTAACGGAAACAGGACCCAACCTGGCCAAGTTTCGGAAAAGATTCCGTCAGTAACATTGGGATTGAATCAAAGCTTTTTCTATGCAGATGCTGTTGGCTGCATTCTTTTGCTTTTGACATTGGACCTCATTTTTCTTTTAAACACAGACCCTGACAAAGGTTTTTCCGAAACTTGGCCAGGTTGGGTCCGGTTTCCGTTAAAGTTGACATTTTTGGATAAACTCTTGCAGTCTTTACCCTTCCTTGGGTCGCTGCTGCTGCTGTTTGGTTGTCTGTTTTGCAGTCTCCTGTTTGTTTCCAATAAGCTGAAAGAAGAAAACTTGCAGCACTGCCTGGCAGGGGGGGGGGGGGGGGGGACAAATGGCTACCTGAACCTCTTGCTGTTGATATCAGTTAATTTCACAAATCGTTAAAATGCTACTCCATTGTAATGGGTCCAATGTGTTTCTGCCCCCTCTCCTCTGTTTTAACATTTTTCCTAACTCCTCCTTTTGTCATAAAAATACTTCCTACCTCCACAAAACTCTGTATGTCAGGGCCACCGAGAGGAATAAAAACAGAAATGTAATTCATTTTGTATGGAACAAGATCAGTGGTATAACCATGAAGGGGGAGGGGGACTTTGCCTCCCCAAAATTAGCATCTCCCTTGCTGTGGTCGGTGGGGAATCCCCAAACTTCAACTAATGACCACCTCCCCCCTCCTCAGGTCCGGTGACCAGACGTCTCCAAGCTCTGCAGCCAGCAGCGATTCCGACATGCCGCCTGCAGCCTCTCGGCGCTTTTCCTCTGCTATAGTCCACCCAGGCAGGAACAGGAAGTTCTGTCAGAGGTGGGGTGGACCGGGCAGAGGAAAAGCACCGAGAAGGCTGCAGGCAGCATGTCTGAATTGCTGCCATGCCGGCAACCCCTGCACAGCAAAATGCATTTTAAAGATTTTTTTTTTTATTTGAAAAATATTTTTATTTAGTCACATCGTTCCTAATAACATACACATAATCAGCTAACTGCTGTGCAATGGATACAAATAGAGTGAACTGCAATATAACCAATTGAAAACAAAGAATTTTCCCCCTCCCCCCCCTCTTTACGGCTGAATACTCTGAGCAGTAGTAGCAGTGGTCTATAAACGTTCTAAGTGTGTCCACTCCTCCGCACCAGGGTCAAATCTACCCCTCCTTCTGTCAGTCAGTTGCTCAAGTCCCACTATATTTCGGAGCCTCGTTTTCCACTCCGCGATCGTAGGGCCCACTCTCTGTTTTCAGTGGGCTGCTATTTCCAGCTTTGCGGCTGACAAACATAGTCTTTTCAGCCGCTTCTGCCATTTCTTGCCCCTTTTATTTCCCCACCCCAACAAACACCACTTCGGTTCTGTAGGAAACTGTGTATCCAAAATAGAGGTCAAGCATATAATTATTTCTTCCCAAAAAGAGCGTACAAGAGTACAAGACCACCACACATGTAAAAAACTACCTAGGTCTTCTTCACATCGCCAACAACGGTCTGAAGCAGTAGCGTACTTCGTTTTAACCTATCCGGTGTGTAGTACCATCTGCTTAAAACTTTGTAGGCATTTTCCTTTATTAATACACATACAGATGCCTTTTTCACCTCTAGGCATACCCTTTCCCATTCCTTCACACTCATTTCACAATTCAAATCACGCTCCCATGCTTGGTAATTTAATCAAAGTGCTTCCCCTAATATAATTATATAGTCTGGAAATGCCTCTCCTCCCCACCTCCAGTGTAACCCAGATGTTTTCTAAGGGCTCCTGTTCCCTCGGGTCGGCTTGTAGCCACCCCTGTTTAACCGTAGACCAGGCAGGTGAGGGAGACACTGACATGGTGGAGTCTTGGAGAGAAGGGGTAAATGATGGCCCATGGGGGACCCTCTAGAGCTGGGGAGCCTAGGGCAGCTGCCCTATTTGTTCCCACAAACACCCCCCCCCCCCAAATGCCAGCCCTGCCACCAAATTCATAGCCAGTGATTTTGAGGGGTGGAGTCAGCACTTATGCCATCAAGTACCGATATTCAGCACTTAACCACATAACAGTGTCCGTATCTTTGTCCATTTTAACTTATGCAGTTAAATGCTAAATATCACTTAACTGCATAAATGCTAGCCAGCCGCACATAGCCAGATTTTCAATATCGGTGCCAGTCATGACTTTTGGCATTGAATATCTGGTAATAACGCTTCCCCTGACCAAAAAAACTGCTGCCCACCCCGGCTGGATATTTCCCCCAGCCTGTGCACCTTTGGCCAGTCACAGTAGCTGGATGAAGATTGGATCAGTTTCTATTGTACGAAATGAAACCAATGTAAAAGATCTAAACAACTCAAGGATAAAAAGTTATTCAGGAGGTAAAGATTGGGGACAGCTATAAGGAAAACAGCCTTATTTAGCAGTCTGGCCCCTACGGGCAGTGTAATCTCATGGTACTACCACTAGGAGTCAGTGTTGCCATTTTGGAATCCAGAGCCAAAGGAACAGGAGTAAATGAGAATTTCTGCTCCCAGGAGACATCAGGGTGTAAATACCAACATCCAAACTTTTTGCTACCAATACATGTTTTCACCATGTAAAACGTGGAATACACATTGCTATTACAGGCCTGCTCAGACCATCGACTCACCCTATGAAGAAAGACTAAGGAGGCTTTTCAGCTTGGAGAAGAGACGGCTGAGGGGAGACATGATAGAGGTATATAAAATAATGAGTGGAGTGGAACAGGTGGATGTGAAGCGTCTGTTCGCTTTCCAAAAATACTAGGACTAGGGGGCATGCGATGAAACTACAGTGTAGGAAATTTAAAACAAAGCGGAGAACATTTTTCTTCACCCAACACAAACTCTGGAATTTCTTGCCAGAGATCGTGGTGAAGGCGGTTAGCTTGGCAGAGTTTAAAAAGGGGTTAGACGGTTTCCTAAAGGACAAGTCCATAAACCACTACTAAATGGACTTGGGAAAAATCCACAATTCCAGGAATAACATGTATAGAATGTTGTACGTTTGGGAAGCTCACCAGGTGCCCTTGGCCTGGATTGGCCACTGTCGTGGACAGGATGCTGGGCTCGATGGACCTTTGGTCTTTTCCCAGTGTGGCATTACTTATGTACTTATGTAACTGTGCTCCTTATCTAAGCACGGTGTGGATCCCCATGTGTAAATAGCAGCTTTCTAAAATCACCTTTACACATGTACGACCATCTATATATATGAACGCTGCTATTTACACATGGGGATGCTTCTAAATTAAGGGCCTATATCAACATTAAATAAGGCATTTATGTGAGGACTGCATCAAACAACTTTCAAAGACTTAAAAGGCTGCAAACCCCAACACTGATGTTGCCAGACATAAAACATTCATTACCCTTCTGAAATAGGGAATGCAATATATATATATCTTTAGCCCTCCCAAACCACATCCCTTGCTAAATGCAATGCTTTCACATTCTAGATGTGTTTATACTGGCTTTATAAAATCCTTGGCTAAACTCTTGCTGACTCGTTCTCAGGTCAAAACACTTTTCCCAAATCACCCCGGAGCCTTTTTTAAAGAGCTGACATTGCATTGGCCACCCTCAGGACTCAGGTACTGTGGTTGTTTTTCAGTGAAGGTTTGTCAAGCCCTGCCATAATCTAAGTGCAAGGTCCTCAGGCTTATTTTCGAAAGAGAAGGGCGCCCATCTTTCGACACAAATCGGGAGATGGGCGTCCTTCTCCCAGGGTCGCCCATATCGGCATAATCGAAAGCCGATTTTGGGCGTCCTCCACTGCTTTCCATCGCGGGGACAACCAAAGTAGACAGGGGGGTGTTGGAAGGTAGTGAAGGAAGGACTGGGGAGTGCCTAACACATGGTGTCCTTGACCGATAATGGAAAAAACGAAGGGCGTCCCTGATGAGCACTTGGGCGACTTTACTTGGTCCATTTTTTGTTATGACCAAGCCCCAAAAAGATGCCTGAACTGACCAGATGACCACCGGAGGGAATCGGGGATGACCTCCCCCTACCCCCCCCCCCCACCCTAAAAAAAAAAAAAAATAAAAAACTTTTAAAATATTTTTTGCCAGCCTCAAATGTCATACCCAGCTCCATGACAGCAGTATGCAGGTTCCTGGAGCAGTTTTAGTGGGTACAGTGCACTTCAGGCAGGCAGACCCCGGCCCATCCCCCCCACCTGTTACACTTGTGGTGGTAAATGTGAGCCCTTCAAAACTCCCCACAAACCCACATGCAGGTGCCCTCCTTCACCCCTTAGGGCTATGGTAGTGGTGTACAGTTGTGGGGAGTGGGTTTTGGGGGGGTTGGGGGGCTCAGCACACAAGGTAAAGGAGCTATGTACCTGGGAGCAATTTCTGAAGTCCACTGCAGTGCCCCCTAGGGTACCCAGTTGGTGTCCTGGCATGTCAAGGGGGACCAGTGCACTACAAATGCTGGCTCCTCCCACGGCCAAATGGCTTGGATTTGGTCGTTTCTGAGATGGGCGTCCTCTGTTTCCATTGTTGCCGAACATCGGGGATGACCATCTCTAAGGTCGACCTAAATTTCACGATTTGGGCGTCCCGACCATATTATCCAAACGAAAGATAGAATACAGGTTTCCCCGCCCCTTCGCCGGGACGTCCTCGCAGGACATCCTCAAGAAATACTTGGGCGCCCCTTTCGATTATGCCCCTCCATGGCAACCAAAACAAGCCCAGCACCTGGGCCTTACACATGAAGGCTGGTGTTAGATATTCAGGGGCCCAGGGTAGAAACCGGAGAGGGGGCCTAAAAGCTGGCCTTTAGCCTATGCCTCGAGGCAGGTTTGGGGGTCCCCTATGCTATGAGGCCCAGAGCAATTGTCCTGTCATAGGAGCCAACCTTTCAAAATTATTGGGGGTGCTAAGCCCAATGGAAATAACTGCGCCCTGAGTACATACAAGGATGTTTCTCAATATTGGGGGTGGTCAAGCACCCACAGAGCTGGCTCCTGTGCTGTCCACCCCACCCTCCCTAACGCCAGTCCACACGTGCATCATGCAATGCGACCTGCTGTGCTGAAACTGGTGGGGAGGGGGCAGGAGAATGTCACGCCAGCTGCCCAAGCATCAGCCCCCTTCTCCTTCCTGCCTGCACCTCTAAATCCTCTGCAGTGCAGCAGAAGCTCGTGCTTTCACTGCTACTTCTCTGCCAGCAGCATGTAGAAATTTAAAGCAAAGTACTTGTGGTATCAGGTGAAGTGAAGGAAATACTTGCTCCGATTTTAGCTCCTGCGGTGCCAATGAATAGAACCCACTGAAGACATTAGCAGCAGCAAAAGCAAGCTCCTTCTGTTCTGCTGGGCTTTAGAGGTATTTTGCAGTAGAGGGGGGGGGGGGGGGAGAGTTGATGCTGGGACTGGGAAGACGAGGCTAATATGGGGGGCTAGGATGAGATGAAGAGATACTAAGGAGTGGGGGCAAGAAGCTGAAAAGGCTGGTAAATGACAAGGAAGCAAGTGGGAGAAAGGGGGCTGAAGCTTGGAGACAGGTGGGATATAGGGCTGAGAGAAGGGACCTGGGGTGCACAGGGGTTAGATGGGGTGGGCAGGAAGTTGAGGCCGAGGCGTCTGGCTGTGTGGGCAGTGAGGTGATGGCCAGAGGTTGAAGCCACTGGGGTGCACAAATAAATATTCCGGTTGGTTTGTAAGTCTGGCTCCTACTAGGACAATTTGTCAAGAGCTAGTTATGGATTATAGTAACAGTTCTGCAATTTCATGTTTGCATTCTTTCAAAGCTCTAGGTTACCCTCTAGTCCTGGTGCCGATTTCATTTTGCCAATTTCCGTTGTTTATTTTAGAAGCGCTATTTGTGTTTAGACGTGTAGATCAACCAGCATTTAGAGGTGATATATTGCATCACATCTAAATCCCCAACATGGATTTGTCAGGGGGTGTGGTCTGGGCAGACTTTGGGTGGGACAATGATACTTGTGAATTCCCCATTTAAGAATGAGAATGAACAGTTATGGCCACCAACATCAACATTTACACCTGTCTTAAGTTTTAGAGAGTTACTTGTTTGTGCAGCACACCACTAGAGGCAGTGGTGTACCAAGGGAGGGGGGCAGTCCACCCTGGGTGCATGCTGCAAGGGGGTGCAGGAGCAGCCACGTGGCTGTCAGCTTTGCCGGTTCCCTGCTCTCTCTGACGTTACTTCCTGTTCCGGGGCAGGGAAACCGTTACTTCCTTTTCTGGGGCAGGGAACCGGCAGAGCAACAGCGACAAAAAACCAAGCATGCACGCATGCGAGGGGAAGCAGGGCAGGCAATGCGCAGACAACAGCACCGGAGAAAGGCTTCAGCTTGCGGGGGTCTCCAACCCCCCAGCCAAAGTATGTGGAGTTGTGGCAAGAAGGCGGGCCAAACTGCCTCCCCCCCCCCACCCCCAAACATTGAGGTCTGGCTAGGCAAGTGCAGTCGAGACATACAGATGGGCAAGCTGGGTAGGACAAGTCATTGGGATAAACTGATGGGGGCTAAACTGAAGGCAAAATTAAATACAGCTTTCAGGGTATGTGGCAAGATCCAACATCCTTCTCAGTGGAGATCCGAGGAAAAAGATAAGATTTACAGATTTTTTTTTTGGGGGGGGGGGAGAAGGGGGACACACTTCAGTGCACTTCATACTGGAAGCAGTGGTGTAGCCACAGGTGGGCCTAGGTGGGCCAGGGCCCACCTACTTAGGGTTCAGGCCCACCCAACAGTAGCACACATTTAGTGGTAGCTAGTGGGATCTCAAGCTCTGCCACCGAAGACTTCCCCCTGATGGTAACAAAAACGCTACTGTCCACGATACTGGCACCTGCACATACTCAGTTTTCAGCGAATGCCTGCTGCAGACTGCCAAGGTGGAAAGAAGTGTTTCCCACCAGCTGAGATATTTTTTTGGTGGTGGTGTGGTGGTGGGAGGGGGGGAGGAGAACACTTGGTGCCCACCCACTTCTTGCCTAGGCCCACCCAAAATCTGTTGTCTGGCTACACCCCTGACTGGAAGTATGAGCAGCACCCTGGATTTTAAAGAGAAACTGTGGTAAAATTTGGAAAGGTCAGGGGGAGCTGGTGCTGATTCAGCATGGTAACATGTTTCTCAGCCAAAAATGGGGGGGAAAAAAAAATAAAACTGTACAGATCAGATGCCTTTTGATCTTTTACTCTTCTGCAGCCATCATTTGCTTAGAATCAGCCTGACCCAAGATGCTGTTACAAGTTCTGATATTTAGCAATCCTGTTATTTAAGCTGTCTGGTAACCTAACCTTTGGGCTTTCAGATGTCAAAGTCCTTTTGTTACCCAAAAATCTGGCCTAGGTGTGACTTGCTATTGGCGATAGCTGGGGGACTTGCTTTAAATGTTAACCAGTTTCCTAAACAGAACACTGGAGCCTCTGCTCTCTGGACAATTCCTCCATGAGAAGGAAATGGAGAAGGACCCCTTCCCCTCTCCGTACTGTATGCATATTTGGTAAGCTAAAGCAGGCAGCCAATGCCTTGTCATGGCAGAGGGTCCCCTTTCTCAGCAGTGCTGTAAACTGGGGTCTGACCTAACACAGAGACAATGATTCAGTGTGACCAATGATGTTCCAATTGCCCACATTCCTAATGGCACAGTGTGGGATGCGTGATGTTACGAAACCAGCCTTGTCACTAGGCAAACTAGGCATCTACCTGGGCATCAGGAACTGTAAGGTGGCAGTGCAGCTCCAGAACAAGAGAGACTTTCCCTTTCTGAGCCTCACAGCATGCCTGAAGCTAGGAAGGTACTGAGCACGGCACAGGCCGTGTGCCTCCCCCTCTGATGCAGACTTCCTGTCTGAGGGAGTGGCACATTGCAGAGCTCAACTGGGGCCTACAGTACCTTCATAGCTTTGGCCCCGGCTCAGGTGGGTAAGGCAGCAGTGGTGGCTAGAAGCCCAAACTGCGGAGAGAAGGGAAGGGGAAATGGGACTTGATATACCGCCTTTCTGTGGTATTTTGCAACTACATTCAAAGCGGTTTACATATATTCAGGTACTTATTTGTACCAGGGGCAATGGAGGGTTAAGTGACTTGCCCAGAGTCACAAGGAGCTGCAGTGGGAATCGAACCCAGTTCCCCAGGATCAAAGTCCGCTGCACTAACCACTAGGCTACTCCTCCACTGAAGGGGAAATACTGGATATGAATTGGGGCTAGGGAAGATGAAGAATCAGATGATGGCCACGAGATACAGTAGGGAGGAGAAAGGAAGATACTGGCCTCCTTATAGGGGGTGAGTCAGGAGAAGGGAAGATGCTGAACAATAGAGTGGGGAGGGTAGTACTTTGAACTGCCCAGGTGTGTGGGGGGGGGCTGGAGGAAACTATACAAGGCCAAAGGTTTGCATAAGGCATCAGATATCCTTGGTATGCCCTATCCCACACATATTCACCTACGGTGGGGAAAAAAATGCCCCCTAGCAATTGCTTTCCATTCTGGAAAGTCACCAGGACCGCAACAGCTGAGCAGGGAGTAAGACTCAGCTGAACTAGAAATAGTTGTCAAAAAAACAGCTGCAAGTGTCACATTCAGAGAAGACGTCATTGCAAAAGTTTAAAACGTGACTAAGACTGCCCAGCACAATGCAGCTAAGCAGTACACTGAGCCCATCAATCACAGGACGGGAGCACCAGTCACCACTTTACTACCCAAATCAAAAAAAGTGTCGGTGAGCTGAATTCTGGAGGGAGAGTTTCGGCAGACTGGATAGGTCCAATTGGGTCTTTTCTACATTCATTATGTCCCTTTTTCTCCAGGGGAATTTGATTCAGTGCTTTCCATCCCTGTGCCTTATGCAAGGTTAGACTTTAAATCAGTGGGTCCCATTTCTCTGACCATATTCAAATCCAGTCTAAAAACGACCTCTTCGAAGTTAAAGTTAACCTTCAGCACAACCTCTAAGAAATTTTCCTAGCCTCTTGTTATCTTGATTAGATGGTCCCTGCTCTCTGAAGCTTAGTCTCTCTTCTGTATCTGTACAGTGCTATCCCCCAATTCCATAAAATGCGCTAAACGTTAGGTGTCAATTTACACTACAACAGTACACATGAACCTACAGAATAATCTGGAACTTGGCGTTAAGTGTTCTAGCACATAAATGCACAGGAGCCGTCTTATGGGACAGACATGGGGGGTTAAGGGCACTCTGACCATTGCAGCTCACATTTTATAGAACAAGTTGAACACAGTTCCGCATTTGGTCGTGAATATTTATGCCTGCTACGGCTGTTCACCGCTAAATTTGTCATTGGTGACTTACTAGTATTGCTTAACAGATGTGGCGTGCACGTTTGTCACTACAGAACGCTAGCTTAGCACACAGAGTTTTGGCATTTTAAGCACCAGGAAGATGGAAGCTAAGTGCAGATTCTAAGGCCAATTGTGCACATGACTGCCATAGTAGAGTACAAGTGAAGTCCATATTTACGTGTCTTAACTTTAGGCGTGAGCACCTATGCCAGCCACATGGCACGTAGATACTAGCATTGTATGACTCGCATGTAAAAGCCTGATATGCTCCACCCACCATGCCCCTCCCAGATCCACAATGCTCCTTGGAATTTGAGCACGCAACTTATAGAATACCAATGAAAAATCTGGCTGAGCTTCAAAGCTACTTTAGAAACTCAGTATCATATATTCTGTTTATCATAAGTTATTTATTTGTTACATTTATATCCCACATTTTCCCACCTATTTGCAGGCTCATGTGGCTTACAAAGTACCGTAAAGGCGTTTGCCATTTCAGTTGATAACAATACAAGATTGTGTTGAGGTCAGATGAGGTAGAATTAAATCAGGCATCATGGGAGTCGAGGGGAAAGTGAACTGACCAGTACGAACATTGCTTATGTTGTGTTGCTGGGTGTGAGGATTTATGTTGGATCGGTGCGATAAGCTTTTTAATGATTTCCTGAAGTTTAGGTGGTCATGGATTGTTTTCACTGCATATGGGAGTCCATTCCACAGTTGTGCGCTTATGTAGGAGAAGTTAGATGCATGAGTTGTTTTGTATTTTAGCCCTTTACAGTTTGGGTAATGTAGGTTTAGGTATGATCGTGCTGATCCAAGTCTGTTTCTTGTTGGTAGATCTACTACTACTCATCTGAAAAATGTATACTAGAAAGAACGTCAGCTCAAGAACTAGAGATCTGACATGTTCCACATATAATTGTATACAGGATGCAAAATGTGTCCAATCGCTAGTCCACGAGCAGACATTCTTTCCAGTATACATTTTTCAGATCAGTATTATTCAATTTTAAAATTTAAATGAGTTAAAAAATGATAAACATGAACATATGATATTGAGTTTCTAAAGTAGATTTGAAGCATAGAAAGATTTTTGTTCGATTTGGTCAATGACGAGGCTGGTGCTGTAATTCTTCCAGTGCAAAGTGTACACACTGTTAAGGTTGCACTGCTGAGACCATGATCTTTTCATGTGACACTGTGGATTATTGTCAGATAATAATCTTTGACATTTTACAGTTAGTATTATCCAAAAATCTCTGGCTGGCTATTGTATAAGCTGCATGAGCAAATCTGGAAATCTGAGTGCACAATTTTCCAGAATTAGGGTGCGTGTGTCTTAATAGTGCTTTAAAAGCAAGCAGTATCACTCCCAAACCCTAAAGACTGAACTGAGCTTCTTAAGGTGATAAGACAGCACTAAGGGGCCTTTTTTACAAAGACGCGGGTTAGCGATCGCCAAATCAGCAGTACCGCCAGGGTAGTTTGTGCGCCGTGGTAATTCCGAGCTTGGCATGCGCCGAATCCCTCAACAGAAAATGCTTACTGCACAGGTGGTGCGTGAGCCCTTACCGTCTAAGTCAGTGGCTGGCGGTAAGGGCTCAGGCCATAAATAGGCGCGGGATAGTTTTAATTTTTACGCACGCCCATTTCCCAGCCCACTAAAAAATTGCCTTTTTCCCAGCTGCAGTAAAAAGTGGCCTGACGCACGCCTAACAGACACGCCCACACTACCGAAGGCCACTTTCTACCACACCTTTGTAAAAGGACCCCTCAGTATCCACACAGTACCACAGCCTGCTCAATCGTCTTCGACAAGAAAGGCGCAGCATTTGCTTATTTGTCTTGTTTGTCTGTCCTAATTAGATTGTAAGCTCTGTCGAGCAGGGACTGTCTCTTCATGTTCAAGTGTACAGCGCTGCGTACGTCTAGTAGAGCTATAGAAATGATAAGTAGTAGTAGTAGTCTTTGGGAATTCCGGAACCTTGCTACTCTTTGGGATTCTGCACAGAATCTTGTTACTCTTTGGGATTCCGGAATCTTGCTATTCTTTGGAATTCTGCACAGACTCTTGCTACTCTTTGGGATTCTGGAATCTTGCTACTCTTTGTCCTTATCTCTTGTTTGTCCTGTTTGTCTGTCCTTATTAGATTGTAAGCTCTGTCGAGCAGGGACTGTCTCTTCATGTTCAAGTGTACAGCGCTGCATACGTCTAGTAGAGCTATAGAAATGATAAGTAGTAGTAGTAGTCTTTGGGATTCCGAAACCTTGCTACTCTTTGGGATTCTGCACAGAATCTTGTTACTCTTTAGAATTCCGCATAGAATCTTGCTACTCTGTCTTTATCCCGATTGTCTCTCTTGATTAGATTGTAAGCTCTGTCGAGCAGGGATGGTCTTTTACATGTTCAGTGTACCGTGCTGCATACGTCTAGTAGCGCTATAGAAATAAGTAGTAGTAGTAGTCTTTGGGATTCCGGAATCTTGCTACTCTTTAGAATTCCGCACAGAATCTTGCTACTCTGTCCTTATCCCGATTGTCTCTCTTGATTAGATTGTAAGCTCTGTCGAGCAGGGATGGTATTTTACATGTTCAGTGTACCGTGCTGCATATGTCTAGTACCACTATAGAAATGATAAGTAGTAGTAGTCTTTGGGATTCTGCACAGAATCTTGCTACTCCTTGTCAGGAGCATATCTGACCTTCAGCAGTAGCAGGGGCCAGAGCTGAGGTGAGGGGGCACATTGTAGGAAGGAAGACTTCGGCTGGCGGGGAATGGGGTCCCCGCCAGCCCAGGTAGGCAACGGTGAGCAAGCGGGCAGGTGGGCGGGGGGGGGGGGGAAAATCGAGAGTGTCGTCAGCAGGGGGGTCCAGGGCCAAATCTACGCTGCTCCTTCTCCTTATCCCATATTTGTCCTGTTTGTATGTCCTTAAAAGATTGTAAGCTCTGTCGAGCAGGGACTGTCTCTTCATGTTCAAGTGTACAGAGCTGCGTACGTCTAGTAGCGCTATAGAAATGATAAGTAGTAGTAGTAGTAGAATCTTGCTACTCTTTCGGATTCTGGAATCTTGCTACTCTTTGTCCTTATCCCTTATTTGTCCTGTTTGTCTGTCCTGATAAGATTGTAAGCTCTGTCTGGAGTTCACTGTATCTGCAGTGGGACTCTCAAAGGATTTGAAAATTTTAATTGAATGGAGAACAGTTGATTTGGTGATGTACCGACAGCATTTCAGTCAATCTGTTGACGACTGCAGTTGTTTCAGGCTGGAGAATTGAGAGAAGCCATAAAAAAATCCCATTGTCTTGTCACCAGCCATGTCATATATTACGATAAATTATAATGTATATATGGCGTTGATAGGAATATGTGTTAGTGGAATTCATGAAAGAATGATGAGTGGTGAGATTGCAGTGTGTGGACGTAGTAATTTATAGGTTTGAATTTTCATGTATTGTGCAAGACTATGTTTAGAGATTTGGAAATAATAAAAGGTATGAAAACTGTGTATGGTTGTGATTGATATACTATGAAGTAGCTCTGGTGTGAAAGAGCCAATTCAGGAACAAAATCTGCTATTTATACGAGATCCTGTGAAGGGAAGGAAAAGTGGAAGTAAGGGAAGTGCCGACTGGAAGTAGACAAAGCATTCGGTCTCCCACCCAAGCTTAAAATAAATAACGGCAAAAAATAAAGCATAAAGTTCTATAGAGAATGCAACACCTCCCCCGCCCCACCCCACTGGGTCCAGGAAAGTCCAATGACCAAGGGGGCAATCACAGCCAACACAAGGGGAAGGCAGCCTCACTTTTCTTCACCAAGCTCCCGAAACCAGCATATGGTCTGCCAGACACATATCCTACATGAGTAAGCAATTATGGAATGCACTCCCTACGCACTTGAAAACGATCAAAGAATTAATTAATTTCCGCAAATCTCTGAAAACCTCTCTAACAAGGCCTACCAATAAAACCCTTATCTATCTAGAACACAATACCTTTACTCAAGAATGTATCTTATTATAACTGCCTGACCAGATCCTCTTGTCTTCTTTGACTTCTTTGTAACACCAATTGTATTCTCTACCCTGGTATGGCGATGCCATAACAGTACTTTGTAAGCCACATTGAGCCTGCAAAAAGGTGGGAAAATGTGGAATACAAGTGCAATAGATAATAAAGAAATAATCTCTCTACTCTTCCTCCAGAGCAAAATAGCAACCTTTCTTAAAAGTACATACTCCATTGCAGCAGGCCTGGGCCCCTACCTTCCACCCTTCCCATGGAGGAGACAACGACCTAAAATGCACAGGTCACGCTGGATGCACTCCAGGGAAGTTCACGCTCACTCCTAAAACACTGGTTACCCTCTCCGACCTTTAGATAACAAACAGCCCCTACGAACAAAATTTCCTTCACTTTCCTTAGAAAAGAAATGCAAACTTTTTACAATGGTAATATATTAAGCAGGGAAAATAATTAAACCAGAGAAAGGAAACAGCCATCATATCCCCGAGACAGAAAAATGCAGCATAGGATCATTTCTTGCCACATTTTGTACTTCAGCACCAAGATACGACCACAAGATATACAGGGTGAGACAAAAAAAAACAACGTAGTAACCCCGTAGAGTCAGCAACCGCTTGGAATTTCAGAATCCTGAGTGGTATAGGACAAGTCCAAATGAATCGATTTTTTACTCTTTCAAAGTACAAAGACTAGGGGATACTCAATGTAGATACATGGAAATACTTCCAAAACAAAATAGGATGAAATATTTTCAACGAATAGTTAAAGCTCTGGAACTCGTTGCTGTAGGATGTAGTAACAGCAGTTAGTGTATCTGGGTTTAAAAAAAGGTTTGGACAAGTTCCTGGAGGAAAAGTCTCTCAATAGACTGTGGACGTGAGGAAGCCACTGCTTGCCCTGAACTGGTAGCATGGAATGTTGCTACTATTTGAGTTTCTGCCAGGTACTTGTGACCTGGATTGGCAAGATATTGGGCTACATGGACCATTGGTCTGACCCAGTATGGCTGTTCTTATATTCTTCTGAAATTTTACAGCTTTGAAATTATCTACATTTATTTATAAATGACCTAGAGATGGGAATAACTAGTGAGGTAATTAAATTCGCCGATGACACAAAATTATTCAGGGTCGTCAAGTCGCAGGAGGAATGTGAACGATTACAGGAGAACCTTGCGAGACTGGGAGAATGGGCGTGCAAGTGGCAGATGAAGTTCAATGTTGACAAGTGCAAAGTGATGCATGTGGGTAAGAGGAACCCGAATTATAGCTACGTCTTGCAAGGTTCCGCGTTAGGAGTTACGGATCAAGAAAGGGATCTGGGTGTCGTCGTCGATGATACGCTGAAACCTTCTGCTCAGTGTGCTGCTGCGGCTAGGAAAGCGAATAGAAGGTTGGGTGTTATTAGGAAGGGTATGGAGTCCAGGTGTGCGGATGTTATAATGCCGTTGTATCGCTCCATGGTGCGACCGCACCTGGAGTATTGTGTTCAGTACTGGTCTCCGTATCTCAAAAAAGATATAGTAGAATTGGAAAAGGGTACAGCGAAGGGCGACGAAAATGATAGTGGGGATGGGACGACTTTCCTATGAAGAGAGGCTGAGAAGGCTAGGGCTTTTCAGCTTGGAGAAGAGACGGCTGAGGGGAGATATGATAGAAGTGTATAAAATAATGAGTGGAATGGATCGGGTGGATGTGAAGCGACTGTTCACGCTATCCAAAAATACTAGGACTAGAGGGCATGAGTTGAAGCTACAGTGTGGTAAATTTAAAACGAATCGGAGAAAATTTTTCTTCACCCAACGTGTAATTAGACTCTGGAATTCGTTGCCGGAGAACGTGGTACGGGCGGTTAGCTTGACGGAGTTTAAAAAGGGGTTAGATAGATTCCTAAAGGACAAGTCCATAGACCGCTATTAAATGGACTTGGAAAAATTCCGCATTTTTAGGTATAACTTGTCTGGAATGTTTTTACGTTTGGGGAGCGTGCCAGGTGCCCTTGACCTGGATTGGCCACTGTCGGTGACAGGATGCTGGGCTAGATGGACCTTTGGTCTTTCCCAGTATGGCACTACTTATGTACTTATGTACATATGTACTTATGTGTCAAGTGGAATAAGATTATCTTTAAACAAGGCAAAGTTACAGACCTTTTTTTTAGCATAACCACTCAGCGATTCACATGTTCAAAAATGTTTGTACTGTAAAACTACATTAGGGGAAAAAAAAAACAGGGTACCAGCTTACTGTTAATGACGTCACAGTGACGTAGACCTCTGTCTGGGTAGCCATGTTGCAGGCCCGTCACAAGTTACTACTAAACATTTCTAAAGTGCTACCAGGGTCACGCAGCGCTGTACAATTTAACAAGGAAGGACAGTCCCTGCTCAAAGGAGCTTACAATCTAAAGGACAAAGTATGCAGTCAATCAAATTGGGGCAGTCTAGGTTTCCTGAATAGAGGTAAAAGGTTATGTGCCAAAAGCGACATTGAAGAGGTGGGCTTTGAGCAAGGATTTGAAGATGGGCAGGGAGGGGGCTTGGCGTATGGGCTCGGGAAGTTTATTCAAAGCATAGGGTGAGGTGAGGCAGAAAGGGCGGAGCCTGGAGTTGGCGGTGGTGGAGAAGGGTACTGATAGGAGGGATTTGTCCTGTGAGCGGAGGTTACGGGTAGGAGCTTAAGGGGAGATGAGGGTAGAGAGGTAATGAGGGTGCTGCAGATTGAGTGCATTTGTAGGTTAGTAGGAGAAGCCACAAAATCACTGAACTCATGGAAGTGCTGAAGATCTGGGACAGCCTGACACAGGGACTGATCGACAAGGCTGTTAAGAACTTCCCAAACCGACCGAAGGTCTATGTTAAAGCTGGGGTGTGTGGATATTTTTAGCATTCACAGTGCCTGCAAAGTTCTGACACCATTTTAATTGTGTTGTTTCAATAATGTAATTTCACTGCATTTTAGCTCAAACATTAACACACAAAAATTGCTAGGTAGTAATGCTAAAATATCAACAATAACAACATAGTTTCAAATAATTAAAATGTTGTTTAACAGTAATACGCAAGTATGGTAACTAAATGTGTACATAAAGTTTGTTGAAATTCAAAGCAGCTGCTGAGAAAACAGGAAAAAAACTCTAGGGGGTACTTTTTTTTTTTGCCTCACCCTCTACTACAAGTAAGAACAGGCCTGCAAAATCCCGTCCTTTCTGACCTGGCAACACATTGAAACTCTTTCGTACAAAAAATAAAGTCTGCCCCTCTACAACATAATGTGGTTTCTAGCCTCTGCTAGGTAGGAATATATGAAATGTCCAGAACATACGGCAGAAGAAAAAAAAACCCAAGTTCCTGCACTGCTGCAACCTCGGTAAAAAAAAAAAAAAAAGAAAGGTCCCAAAAACTGCTAGAAAAAAAAAAAGCCTTGAGCACAAATAACTGGGCACGTGAAAGCAGGTGGAGGATGGGACTTAGCTAGAACGCATTTTTATCTGAAGGGTGTAATTAATGGAGTATCACTAGAAGCCGTTTGTATAGATTAGAAATACTGAAGCGCATACCAAAGTAGAAATGTATTTGTAAGCATTCTAGCTTAGCATCAGCCTTCACCTTTTCTTCTAGGGGAGGGAACGCATTGGTAAAAAAAATAACCACAAGTTAAAAAAAAAAAAAAAAAACTTTCATTAGTATCATATACCAGTGTTTCTCAACTTCAAGTCAAGTAACCCCTAAGTCAAATAAAATTGCGATCTTTTTTTTTAAGTTACATTTGTACCCCGCGCTTTCCCACTCATGGCAGGCTCAATGCGGCTTACATATTGTATACAGATACTTATTTGTACCTGGGGCAATGGAGGGTTAAGTGATTTGCCCAGAGTCACAAGGAGCTGCAGTGGGAATCGAACCCAGTTCCCCAGGATCAAAGGCCGCTGCACTAACCACTAGGCTACTCCTCCACTAGCAACATTCCATGTAGAACCCTGCCCTTGCAGATCAGCAATGCGGCCGCGCAGGCTTCTGTTTCTGTGAGTCTGACGTCCTGCATTTACGTGCAGGACGTCAGATTCACAGAAACAGAAGCCTGCGTGGCTGTGTTGCTGATCTGCAAGGGCAGGCTTCTACATGGAATGTTGCTAGTGGGACTCTTAACCCTCCATTGCCCCATGTAAGCCGCATTGAGCCTGCCATGAGTGGGAAAGCGCGGGGTACAAATGTAACAAAAAAATAAATAAATAAATTTTACGAAAAAAAAAGTATTTATGGCACAGGACCACAGTTATGTACTTTACTAATATCATCAAAATTTGAAAATGTGGCTGTTCAAGAAATATTACAGTAACGTCATGTGAATGTCAAAGTTTTGGAATCTGTAAGCTTAGAAATTTCAAGAATTAAGAAAACATTTTACAAAATTATTTTTATTTAATCCCTTGAACGTTCATCATTGTAATAAGGATAAACCTTTATCAATCTTATTTGTGTTCTTAATGTACACCGCCTTGAGCTTTGACGGTTAAATGCAAAGTGATGCATGAGGGAAACAGGAACCTGAATTACAGATATGTAACGCAAGGTTCCACATTAGGAGTCATCAACCGGTAAAGGGATCTAGGTGTCATCTTTGATGATACATTGAAACCCTCTGCTCAGTGTGCGGCAGCTAAGAAAGCAAATAGAATGTTAAGTATTATTAGGAAAGGCATGGAAAACAAAAATGAGGACGTTATAATGCCTTTGTATCGCCCCACGGTGTGACTGCACCTTGAATACTGTGTGCAGTTCTGGTCACCACATCTCAAAAAAAAAAAAAAATAAGATAGTGCAATTAGAAAAGGTACAGAGAAGGGAGACAAAAATGATAAAGGGGATGGGACGACTTCCCTATGAGGAAAGGCTAAAGCAGCTAGGGCTCTTCAGCTTGGAGAAAAGATGGCTGAGGGGAGAGATGACAGAGGTCTATAAAATAATGAGTGGAGTGGAACGGGTAGACATGAATAGCTTGTTTACCCTTTCCAAGGGGGCACGCAATGAACCTACAAAGTAGTAAATTTAAAACGAATCAGAGAAAAGTTTTCTTCACTCAACATGGGCAAGTCACTTAACCCTCCATTGCCCCATGTAAGCTGCATTGAGCCTGCCATGAGTGGGAAAGTGCGGGGTACAAATGTAACAAAACAAAAAAAAAACTCTGGAATTCATTGCCAGAGAATTAGTAAAAGTGGTTAGTTTAACGGTGTTTTAAAAAAAAGGTTTGGATAGCTTCCTAAAGGAAAAGTTCATAGACCATTATTAAAATGGACTTGGGGAAAATCCACTATTTCTGGGATAAGCAGCATAAAATATATTGTACTATTTTGGGATCTTGCCATGTACTTGGCCGCTGTTGGAAACAGGATGCTTGGCTTGACGGACCTTCAGTCTGTCCCAGTATGGCAATATTTATGCACTTACAGTGGGGGAAATAAGTATTTGATCCCTTGCTGATTTTGTAAGTTTGCCCACTGACAAAGACATGAGCAGCCCATAATTGAAGGGTAGGTTATTGGTAACAGTGAGAGATAGCACATCACAAATTAAATCCGGAAAATCACATTGTGGAAAGTATATGAATTTATTTGCATTCTGCAGAGGGAAATAAGTATTTGATCCCCCACCAACCAGTAAGAGATCTGGCCCCTACAGACCAGGTAGATGCTCCAAATCAACTCGTTACCTGCATGACAGACAGCTGTCGGCAATGGTCACCTGTATGAAAGACACCTGTCCACAGACTCAGTGAATCAGTCAGACTCTAACCTCTACAAAATGGCCAAGAGCAAGGAGCTGTCTAAGGATGTCAGGGACAAGATCATACACCTGCACAAGGCTGGAATGGGCTACAAAACCATCAGTAAGATGCTGGGCGAGAAGGAGACAACTGTTGGTGCCATAGTAAGAAAATGGAAGAAGTACAAAATGACTGTCAATCGACAAAGATCTGGGGCTCCACGCAAAATCTCACCTCGTGGGGTATCCTTGATCATGAGGAAGGTTAGAAATCAGCCTACAACTACAAGGGGGGAACTTGTCAATGATCTCAAGGCAGCTGGGACCACTGTCACCACGAAAACCATTGGTAACACATTACGACATAACGGATTGCAATCCTGCAGTGCCCGCAAGGTCCCCCTGCTCCGGAAGGCACATGTGACGGCCCGTCTGAAGTTTGCCAGTGAACACCTGGATGATGCCGAGAGTGATTGGGAGAAGGTGCTGTGGTCAGATGAGACAAAAATTGAGCTCTTTGGCATGAACTCAACTCGCCGTGTTTGGAGGAAGAGAAATGCTGCCTATGACCCAAAGAACACCGTCCCCACTGTCAAGCATGGAGGTGGAAATGTTATGTTTTGGGGGTGTTTCTCTGCTAAGGGCACAGGACTACTTCACCGCATCAATGGGAGAATGGATGGGGCCATGTACCGTACAATTCTGAGTGACAACCTCCTTCCCTCCGCCAGGGCCTTAAAAATGGGTCGTGGCTGGGTCTTCCAGCACGACAATGACCCAAAACATACAGCCAAGGCAACAAAGGAGTGGCTCAGGAAGAAGCACATTAGGGTCATGGAGTGGCCTAGCCAGTCACCAGACCTTAATCCCATTGAAAACTTATGGAGGGAGCTGAAGATGCGAGTTGCCAAGCGACAGCCCAGAACTCTTAATGATTTAGAGATGATCTGCAAAGAGGAGTGGACCAAAATTCCTCCTGACATGTGTGCAAACCTCATCATCAACTACAGAAGACGTCTGACCGCTGTGCTTGCCAACAAGGGTTTTGCCACCAAGTATTAGGTCTTGTTTGCCAGAGGGATTAAATACTTATTTCCCTCTGCAGAATGCAAATAAATTCATATACTTTCCACAATGTGATTTTCCGGATTTAATTTGTGATGTGCTATCTCTCACTGTTACCAATAACCTACCCTTCAATTATGGGCTGCTCATGTCTTTGTCAGTGGGCAAACTTACAAAATCAGCAAGGGATCAAATACTTATTTCCCCCACTGTATGTACATGTGTTATAAATGTGAAAAAATGTGGAACACCTCTAATATGGCGAGTTGCTTCCCAGTTGTGGCCTACTTGTCTGTAAGTTCCTGGTACGATTAGATTAAAAGACTTGTACGCCATTTTGTAAATAAATCTACAGCCTACAAACCCCAATTAAAGTCTACTGTTGGTTTACTGGGTAGAGCTGGCATATGTGGGAGGAGAGGGAGGGATGATGGATGATCATCGTGGTGGATGACTAACCACACACTTCCCCATTTTCCATAATACCAATAATCCACTCCATGGTGGATTGCTGGCTGAAGTCATTTCACCTTTGGTACTATATCTGACAACCTACACAGAAGTGTGATTAAACTGTTTAAACAGGAGAGGTATATTTTATTAATTTATTTAATCATTTACAACTGAAGCCCCAGCTTAACAACATATCAAGTTAGAGAGAGAGAACGAGAAAGGGAGGGTTAACCATAATTATTGCATGATTCAAAGACTTCCAGCTGTCTGCAGTCATGTGAAATGACTAAAGCATCTTGGAACACTGGTTCACTGGCTAAAGCCAGACACTTATGCCGATTTGTAAGTGTAAATCTAGTCCAACAGCTGATTTTACCATCCTACTGCATCAAGAGTCGGAATGGATTTTGCACTCTCTCAGGGAGCAAAGTGCTTTGCTAATTAAGGTAACAGAGTAACATAGTAGGTGACGGCAGAAAAAGACCTGCACGGTCCATCCAGTCTGCCCAACAAGATAAATTCATATGTGCTACTTTTTATTTGTACCTGTCCTCTTCAGGGCACAGACCGTATAAGTCTGCCCAGCACTATCCCCGCTTCCCTACCACCAGCCCCGCCTCCCACCATCAGCTCTGGCACAGACCGTATAAGTCTGCCCAGCACTATCCCCGCCTCCCAACTACCAGTCCTGCCTCCCACCACCAGCTCTGGCACAAGGTACATTCCACTTACTGATGATGAACGAGGGAAGGAAACGCTAATATGTGAAAGTGTTACATCAGGCTGGCATTAGGTCCAGTGACGATTTCGTAAAACATTATCTTCGGGGACTGTTGCCAGGGCTACCTATGCTCCTTCCCTTTTTCCTCAGCCTTTTCCTCCCATTTCCACCCCCAGAACCCAGTGTTGGGAATGATCCTGTATCTGCAGCATTTAGGACCTTCTCTCCAATCAAGTATCTTCTAACTGCAGAGCACACACGTGGGGGACTAAGTCTGCCTGCATTCATATGCCTGTGGCCCCTGCATGGAAGCCTCGGGAGGGCAGGCCCATGGTAGAGCTTGTGAGCACAATCTGACTTTAAATTAAATCAATACGGTAGGGCAGTTTGTTGAAGGAGAGCACTCCTGACGCCTGGGAAGCAAGGCAGGACAAACAACGTGATGACGGGGGAAGACTACATGGGCCATCCAATCCAACCGTTAAGCTCTACAATCCTTTCCAACAGTGGCCAAGGTGGATGTGAAGCGTCTGTTCACGCTTTCCAAAAATACTAGGACTAGGGGGCATGCGATGAAACTACAGTGTAGTAAATTTAAAACAAATTGGAGAAAATGTTTCTTCACCCAACGCATAATTAAACTCTGGAATTCGTTGCCGGAGAACTTGGTGAAGGTGGTTAGCTTGGCAGAGTTTAAAAAGGGGTTAGACAGTTTCCTAAAGGACAAGTCCATAAACCGCTACTAAATGGACTTGGGAAAAATCCACAATTCCAGGAATAACATGTATAGAATGTTTGTACGTTTGGGAAGCTTGCCAGGTGCCCTTGGCCTGGATTGGCCGCTGTCGTGGACAGGATGCTGGGCTCGATGGACCCTTGGTCTTTTCCCAGTGTGGCATTACTTATGTACTTAGGGATCCCTCTGTGCTTGTCGCATGCTTCGGCAGGTATGCTGGTCCATGCATCCACCACCCTTTCCATAACGGAAGGTTTTCCTTAGATTACTTCTGAATCTAACCCCTTTCACCTTCATCCTATGCCCCCCTCATTCTACAGCTTCCTTTCAAATGAAAGAGGTGTCGTCCCCCCCCCCCCCCCCCCCACACACACACTTTTTTTTTTAATTTGTTAATCCTAAAACTGAAATTACAACCATCTGGTACAGGGCTGTTCCTTCTGTGCACCAGTCTTCAAATACCTACAATTTTCCCTCATTTTCTCCCTCCCCTCTAAAACCTGTTCTACACCGCCATCATTTTAGCTCCATTACTAAACAGCAACCTATTATATACCGAGATCTTTAAGTCTATCCCCATATGATGAACACCAATTGCGTCTTGGGGTTGTTCGTAACTGTCATACTTATGTACAGCGATTTACTCTGATTTTTTGCACCACTTAAGAGTAGCTTTGGAAAATGTGGTCCTGGGGGTGAGGAAAAAGAAAACAAAAAGAAAAAAGCAACCCCCTAGAGTTATTCTGACATTTTCTCAGCAACCGCTTTGAATTTCAAAATTAAAATTTACAGCTTTGTTACCATCTACATTTATTTATGTGCCAATTGGAATGTGTTTATCTTTAAACATGGCAAAGTTAGACTTTTTAGGGTGACCACCCAGCAATTTTGCGTGTGCAAACTCTGCACTATAAGCAGGGCTGGCTCAACCTATGGACCAGGTGAGGCACTGGCCCAGGGCGCCTAGGGGGTTAATTATTGCCTCATCCTATATAAGTAAACGAAAATATTTTTATTGAAAGTTTTCATCAAGTAGCTACAAAGGTAAACATACTACATATGCATACATATTAGAACCTTAAAATAGATAATTTAAAAATAGTTATTTACAACACTGTGGACAGGAAAATAATTTAAATGTAACTAGTTACTGTACTTAAAAGTTGCAGTTAAAAAGTAAAAGTGGAAGCGAGATGGAAATGACGATTCCGTAGTAAATCAAATGAAACTGCATAACTGGGAACAAGATTTTACTATTGCAAACCTCGTCAAGCAAACAGTGGGTCATCTCATCTTAAAATTTTGTTGTTCAGTGGATATAGCCTTTAACAGTGTTTCCCAACTCAGTTCTGGATTACCCTCTTGCAGGGGCGTAGCCAGACCTTGGCGGGAGGGGGAGCAGAGCCTGAGGTGGGGGGGACACTGTTTAGCCACCTCCCCCCGCCACTACAACCCCCCCCCCCCCACACACACACACATCAGGTACCTTGTTTGCTGGCAGGGGTCCCCAATCCCCGCCAGCCGAAGAGTCTTCTTCAGCGTCGGTTGACTCCGGCGCCTACGTTTTCTGATCATCTGTTTCTTACGCCTTACATCCTACACAGGGCTACATGCACGATGCAGGACGTAAGGCGTCAGAAACAGATCACAAAACGCGGCTGGCGGGGATTGGGGACTCCCGCCAGCAAGAAGGTACCTGATGATAATGCGGCGGCAGGGTGGGCAGCGGTGGGGGGGGGTGAAATGTAGAGGGGGCCAGGGCGTAATCTGTGGGGGCCCATGCCCCCATGTAGCTACGCCTCTGCCCTCTTGCCAGTCAGGTTTTCAGGATATCCACGATAAACATGCATGAAAGAGTTGAATATAATGGAGGCAGTATATGCAAATCAATTTCATGCATATTTATCATGGATATCCTGAAAACCTGACTGGCAAGGGAAAACTCCAGGGCAAACTTGGGAAACACTAGCTTGTAACAGTGGAGTTGCCTGTAATTGTTGAACTGGTTACTGTCTCCAGCCATACAAAACAGTGATGAGTTGGGTCACTTTAAAGATGAGATGACGCGGAAGCTAATTACATACGTCTATCACAGAACGCTGGTCATCACATGGAAAATTTTACATTGGGATGACTGTCCACTGGATTGATAGAAGTCTGCTTGTCTAGCCTTAAGACTGAAGGGTTCCGATACATATGACATTCTCACATCGGTTCTTGAAGATATTCAAACAGTTTGCCGTCAGACGAAAAAGTTTTCCAACAGACAATTCCAAGACTTCGTGAAAGCCTTCTTTGCAATTGGACAGCATGATAATGAAGATAAATATTTCATCACTTATATCTTCAACAGCGCTACTTCTAATGCAAATGATGATGACAAAGTATTCTTTGATATATGGAAGTTAAGTGTTTCAGGACATTCCCTTGATCAAAACCAGGAGACCCAGTGAGACGACGTCAGTAATATTGCAACCTGGCTTGATTTGAAGGGACTTTTTTTTTTTTTAATCAGACTGAACAATCTACTTTCTGCTAGAGCAGTTGTTGAAATCTTTTAGCTGTACTGCATTAAATGACTCACAAGCACACTCGAATGAGTCATTTTCAAAATTTAGTTTTACTAAAAGCAAAGTGGATTAAATTGTAAAGTTATTGGGATCAAAATGTTAATAGTTACATTCATTGTAGTTGCAGTACTTTTACTTTTTACTCAAAGTATTATATTAGGCAATACCTTTTTTTTTTTTTAATTTTCACTTAGGTAAATTTAATGTGTGGTACTTTTGCTGGCCTCCCACTTAATCACCTCTCCCCTCTCCAGTCGGTTCAAAACTCTGCTGCCCGTCTCGTCTTCCGCCAGGGTTGCTTTACACATACTATCCCTTTCCTCAAGTCGCTTCACTGGCTCCCTATCCGTTTTCGCATCCTGTTCAAACTTCTACTAACCTATAAATGTACTCACTCTGCTGCTCCCCAGTATCTCTCCACACTCGTCCATCCCTACACCCCTTCCCGTGCACTCCGCTCCATGGATAAACCCTTCTTATCTGTTCCCTTCTCCACTACTGCCAACTCCAGACTTCGCGCCTTCTGTCTCGCTGCACCCTACGCCTGGAATAAACTTCCTGAGCCCCTACGTCTTGCCCCATCCTTGGCCACCTTTAAATCTAGACTGAAAGCCCACCTCTTTAACATTGCTTTTGACTCGTAACCACTCGCCTCCACCTACCCTCCTCTCCTCCTTCCTGTACACATTAATTGATTTGATTTGCTTATTTTATTTATTTTTTGTCTATTAGATTGTAAGCTCTTTGAGCAGGGACTGTCTTTCTTCTATGTTTGTGCAGTGCTGCGTATGCCTTGTAGCGCTATAGTAATGCTAAATAGTAGTAGTAGTAGTAGTAGCTTGTACAAGATTTTAAGGAGTAGAAGTGGGATTTGAACCCTGGCTTCCCTGATTCTCATCCTGTTGCTCTAACCATTAGGTAACTGAACAGTAAGCTAAAGGTAGCAAAAATGAAGCCTGGTGGTTATTTGGCAATCTACCAAAAATATTGATAGGTAAATCATTTTATGGTTGCCTTCGGCATGCCTAATCATAGTAGAAACTGTACAAAACATTCAACTTGACATGAAAAAGATCCATCCCCTCTTCCCATTGAACAGTAATAAACCCCCAATCCTGCCCTCCAGTTTGAAGATCAAACACAATGTAAACCTAGCTCCTATTCCCATATTCACCCCCCCCCCCAATTACATAACTATGAACCTAAGGCAATGACTTATTAACATGCTACCGGAAGCAAAGAATACCAAAAAGGTTCCCACATACATTGACAAATACAGTCCTTTAGCCCAGTGCATATTATTTATGTCCAGTCATTCCTTGGTAGATCCCCACTGCATCATGGAGGGAACTGTAGGTAGCAGCCAAGTCAACAGAATACACTTACACACCATCAATGTGGTACATCTAAAAAAAAAACCTACTCTCTCTCGGAAATGCTAGGGGTACAAATGAGCTCCATGTTTGCTTTTAATCGGATGTTCCATAGCACCGAGATATGACACATGGACTAGTCCAAAAATGTTGAACTGCTGTACTCTGCCAAAACATTTGTCCCATGTAGCTACTGATTGCTGACGTTTAGGACAAATGTCTGTGGCATGAGATTTAGATACACCCTACGGGGCGATATGTACAGTCTTAACCGAAATATATATTGCATTTCCCATACAAAGTCAGATCGTCAAGATCCTACCTAAACCTACACTACCCAAATTGCAAAGGACTGAAATACAAAACAACTTATGCAGCCAGCTTCTCCTACATAAGCGCACAACTATGGAATGGGCTTCCAAAAGCTGTGAAAACAATACATGACCACCTGAACTTCAGGAAATCACTAAAAACCAACCTCTTCAAAAAGGCCTACCCCAACGACCCCACGTAACCCTCTTCACCTACCAACACAGCATGACTATGATCAAACAGGACAACACGCAATCTTCATCCATTCCGACCCTCCACTTATACCTCATACGATCACTATACAACTTTGTATTTGTTATCCACCGACTGGGCAAACGCCTTTGACGGTACTATGCAAGTCACATTGAGCCTGCAAATAGGTGGGAAAATGTGGGATACAAATGTAACAAATAAATAAATAAATAAAGCAATATGCTGAAAACCATAAGGTTTGCTCATAGAAAACACAATCATTTATTTATTAGACTAATAATGTGGTGGAGACTACATGTAAATTGAGAATGTTGAACAGAGGCTCTTAAACTAGATCTTTCTTTGCTGTAACTCTCTGCTTTGGTAATGGATTCTGTAAATGGAGCAATAGGAATGCTTCCAAGACCCTGGAGCTCAATTTTCCCATTTGCACTACCCTGCTGTGTCACTGTCCCCTAACACTGGGCAGAGCAAATATGGTGCTCTCTAAAGGGGATCTGGACCACTGCTGGTAATTACAGGATATCTGAATCTAAAGGAACAAAGCATACTTGAAATAAGCAGAAAGATTTCACATCTACTATAATAAAACTCACCCTCAACGTTCTGAGGACACTGACGTCAGTGAAGCCAAGCCACTGACAACAGTTCCTTCAGGTTCGAAGGTTCGTGGTGGTGAAGTCACCAGGCCCCACCCTCGCGTCAAACGTCATGACATCGAGGGAAGGGCAAACGTTGAGGGTGAATTTTATTACTGTACCTGTGCTCTGCCCTCGCGTCAAAATGCGACGACGTCGAGGGTGGCACAGGAAAATCGACACCCACACAGAGCAACGCTAACAACAGTGGCGGCGCACGAACCACCTACAACCGCGACGAGCCACGGGGCGGCCCAGGAAAATCGCCACTGATCTCCGTATGTGAGTCACCCCCCCCCCCCCCAACAAAAAAAGCTAGCGCCCATTTCATTGCTCAGAGAAACGGGCCTTCTTTCCTAGTTTTCATATATGACGATATATGTTGGGAGTTAAATCTTAAAACAGGAAGTACTACACAATAGAATGTGTATATAGGAGGCAACATATACTGTTAAGGGAGATCTGTGCACAGTATTAAAAATTCTGCACACTTTTATTAAAACACTAGTAAAAGCGGCCCGTTTCGGAGAGCAATGAAACGGGCGCTAGCGAGGTTGTTGTTGTTTTAGCGATGTTGGGGGGGGGGGGGGTCAGTGACATACCGACAGCGTGTGGTCCCGTATCCTTCCATTAATGCAGCTTGTCGATCGGTGCTTGGTGCGTGCGTATGGTATCGGTGTGTCGTTCGGTAGCTCCGTGGCTCCGCCCTCGACGTCATGACGTTGTACGCGAGGGCGGGGCAGACAGTCACGGTTCCACTGCGATCTACACCATGACGGAAGTTGGAGTTGAAAAAATGTTGCCTCATTAGAACGTTGGGGTTGCGAATTATGTCCGGAAGGGGCGTGGCTGAGGGCGTGTCTACTGAGTGAGGGCGAGTGGTGGTCACCGCCTAGGAGGGTGAGTGGTCCTGCCAGCCTACCCTAGGAACAGTAGGATTCAGGGCTTCACTGAACGTTGGAAGTGAGAATTATTTATATAGACTAGTAAAAAAGGCCCGTTTCTGGAACGAATGAAACGGGCGCTAGCAAGGTTTTCCTGGGAGTGTGTATGTTTGAGAGAGAGAGAGCCAGAGTGAATGTGCGGGTGTGTGACAGAGTGAGACTGTCTGTGTGACAGTGTGTGTGTGAGAATGAGAGTGTGTGACAGGGCCCCCCTCCCCTGTTCCTAATGCCGCTCACCCCGTTCCCTCCCCTCCTTTTCCTCCTCCTTCCCACACTTTGGGTTCCTTAAGGCTTTCAAAAGTCTATGTACCCCCGTGGCCCTAACGCCCAGTATCCGGATACCCCACCGCTTTCCTCCTCACCCCCTCCCCCAAGATGTAATACTTTCACGCCCCCCCCCCCCCCCTTCTCCAGTTTAACACTTTTGGTTCCTTCAGTCTTTTAAAACTCTCCTATCAACCCTGTGACCTAATGGTCAGCACTCAGATCATTTTGCTTTGCCAAATTGTCTGTCACTGAGGTCAGTGCGTGCCTGCCTAGCAGACCACTTCCGGCTGGCACGGTCCCAGGCACATCCTGTTGGAGGTGAGAATTATTATATAGGATAACCACTGCCTTGAGGAGTAATTAATCTAAAATTTCAAAACAGTATAAGGCACTCAAAGGTTTTGGTACAAATTTCCCTCAGGAATACAGTAATAGTGCATCATATCTGAGGCTTCTGGTTTTACATGACTTCAACAAGGAGTGCCAGGAGAAACAGAGCTAGAGCCAGCGCCAACTTCTTGCCGCTGCCAATACTTGTGGCCACACAGCAGTGTTCTTAAGAGCTTGAGCTATAAATAAATATCAACAGTTGAAAAAAAAAAAAAAAGTTAGTGACTGAACATGTATTGGAACCCACACTACCAAAAGCAGTAAAAAAAACCACACTCAACCACTTGAATTTCCGGAAAGCACTATAAACACAACTGCTCAGAAGGGCATACCCCTCCGACCCAACATAAAAAAACCCGGACATTTGCGACACAACGTAACCAAAGATCGTAACGGACATATACTACTACTGCTACAAATCATTTCTACAGCGCTACCAGTCGTACGCAGCGCTTCACAATTGAACGTGAAGAAAAGACAGTCCCTGCTCAAAAGAGCTTACAATCTAGATCAGGACAGACAGACAGGACCAATAAGGATAAGGGTAGAAGGACACATAGGAATGATTCTAAATGGAATGTTGCTACTATTGGAGATTCTGTTGCTACTATTAGAGATTCTACTTGGAATGTTAATGTTGCTATTCCGCTAGCAGCATTCCATGTAGAAGCCTGCCCTTGCAGATCAGCAACGCGGCCGCGCAGGCTTCTGTTTCTGTGAGTCTGACGTCCTGCACGTACGTGCAGGACGTCAGACTCACAGAAACAGAAGCCTGCGCGGCCGCATTGCTGATCTGCAAGGGCAGGCTTCTACTACTGCTATAAATCATTTCTATAGCGCTACCAGTCGTACGCAGCGCTTCACAATTGAACATGAAGAAAAGACAGTCCCTGCTCAAAAGAGCTTACAATCTAAATCAGGACAGACAAGACAGGACAAACAAGGGATAAGGGTAGAACAGACAGATAGGACACATAGGGAAAAGGGACTATTGAAGAGAGGAAGACAAGAAAGGTTACGAGCAGGTGACAAGTTAGGAATTAAAAGCAGCATCAAACAGGTAGGCCTTTAGCCCGGATTTGAAGGCGGCCAGGGATGGAGCTTGACGTAATGGCTCAAGAAAGTCTATTCCAGGCATAAGGTGCGGCGAGATAAAAGGAACGGAGTCTGGATTTAGCGATGGAGGAGAAGGGTGCAATTAGGAGAGATTTCCCTAGTGAACGGAGTTCCTGGGAAGGAGTGTAGGGAGAGATGAGGGTGGAGAGGTAGTGAGGGGCAGCAGAGTGAATGCACTTATAGGTCAATAAGAGGAGCTTGAACTGTATACGGAAACGGATAGGGAGCCAGTGAAGTGACTTCAGAAGAGGGCTGATATGGGCATAGCGACTTTGGCGAAATATTAATCGTGCCGCAGAATTTTGAACAGATTGAAGAGGAGAGAGATGGCTGAGTGGAAGACCTGTGAGAAGCAAGTTGCAGTAGTCCAAGTGAGAGGTGATGAGAGTGTGGATGAGGGTTCTGGTAGCCTGCTCAGAAATATACTCTCTCTTCCTTTCCCTAACGACGTCCTCCCCAACTGTCTTTACCATACATGTTTCTCACTCTACCATAATATCACCTTGATATCACTCACACCTTGTATTTGTTCACACCGGAAATCGGTCAACGCCGATTACAGTACCATGCAAGCCACATTCAGCCTGCAAAGAGGTAGGAAAATGTGGAATACAAATGCAACAAATAACAATAACAAACGAAGATCAAACATCAAAAGTCCTAATAAAAGCAATAGATAACTCATTTCCCCAGCTAACCACCCTTTCATATATTTTCTCCTCCTCCCCCCACCATAAATGAATCTCTTACCCCATTGTTAACTCACCTCCTGCTTCTTACATCTGCCCAAAAGACATCCCCAAACCCCACTCATGTCTTCCCTACCTCATCAACACCCCCCCCCCCCCCCGACACACACCTACCCTACTCCACTCCCCACCCCCCTTCACTGGTGGTGCTAACTCCAGCACAGTATTTCACCCATCAAATGTCGGCACTCTGTATTTTTCACTCTCTTATGGGGTATAATTTTTTTTTTTTTTAAAAAGCACAATTCTTGATGTTATAGTATTCCTCTAATTTTGCCACCCATCCATTGGGTGCAGAGCAATACAAGTATCTAAGAGGTAATATATATACCTCTTAGATACATGTATTGGGTATAAATTTTAAAAGATATATTTCTAGAGGTAAAATAGTTTTATATGTAGAAACAAGCTCAGAACATAAGTATACAAGAACATAAGCAACATCATACTGGGACAGACCAATAGTCTAACAAGCTCAGTATCCTGTTTCCAACAGTGACCAATTCAGTCCACTCAAGTACCTGGCAAGATCATAGTAACATAGTAGATGACGGCAGAAAAAGACCTGCATGGTCCATCCAGTCTGCCCAAGACAAACTCATATGTGTATACCTTACCTTGAATTTGTACCTGTCCCTTTTCAGGGCACAGACCGTATAAGTCTGCCCAGCAGTATTTCCCGCCTCCCAACCACCAGTCCCGCCTCCCATCACCGGCTCTGGTACAGACCGTACATGTCTGCCCTCCCCTATCCTCTCCTCCCAATCACCACCCCCTCTTCCCCCCACCTGCTCCGCCACCCAATTTCAGCTAAGCTTCTGAGGATCCATTCCTTCTGCACAGGATTCCTTTATGCACATCCCACGCATGTTTGAATTCCGTTACTGTTTTCATCGCCACCACCTCCCGCGGGAGGGCATTCCAAGCATCCACCACCTTCTCCGTGAAAAAATACTTCCTGACATCTTTCCTGAGGCTGCCCCCCTTCAACCTCATTTCATGTCCTCTCGTTCTACCGCCTTCCCATCTCCGGAAAAGATTTGTTTGCGGATTAATACCTTTCAAATATTTGAACGTCTGTATCATATCACCCCTGTTCCTCCTTTCCTCCAGGGTGTACATGTTCAGGTCAGCAAGCCTCTCTTCATACGTCTTGGAACGTAAATCCCATACCATCCTCGTAGCTTTTCTTTGCACCGCTTCCATTTTTTTAACATCCTTCGCAAGGTACGGCCTCCAAAACTGAACACAATACTCCAGGTGGGGCCTCACCACGTCTTATACAGGGGCATTAAAACCTCCTTCTTCTGCTGGTCACTCCTCTCTCTATACAGCCCTAGCAATCTTCTAGCTACAGCCACCACCTTGTCGCACTGTTTCGTCGCCTTCAGGTCCTCAGATACTATCACCCCAAGATCCCTCTCCCCGTCCGTGCCTATCAGACTCTCCCCTAGGCAATTAAGATAAACATCATAAAATCTATTTTACTCTGTAAAGTTAGTTGCATAGTTCAGGCAATTTGTGTGCCTACAGCCTCAACGTGTAAATAAACTCTGAAATTCGTTGCCAGAGAATGCAGTAAAAGCACTTAGCTTAGCGGGGTTTAAAAAAAAGATTTGGCTGGCTTCCTAGAGGTAAAGTCCATAAGCCATTATAAAATGGACTTGGGGAAAATCCACTGCTTATTTTTAGGATATAACAAAATATTTAAACACACATGAATACAAGTGTATTGCTTCTTCAGCTTATTGAGAGTGGAGTAGTCTCATATGTAACACACGATAGAGGTTATTTGATTTTTCACCCACTGACTGGGTGTATTATCTGTGTGTATTGTCTAATCATTGACTGAACCTCCACCACCCTTTGCTAATCTTATATATGAAGATATATTTCTATTTATCAATATGCTATCATCTAATTTTATACAGCACTTAGCTTGAACAAGTTGGTGCTCTTAAAACCCCGACAGGTCCCCATTTCGTGGCTACTTTTTCAAGGGGGAGTCACCAGTTCAAGTAACAGTCTCAAGTGCAACTGCAGCATTACTGCAGAGTAATGCTGCAGTTGCACTTGAGACTGTTACTTGAACTGGTGACTCCCCCTTGAAAAAGTAGCCACGAAATGGGGACCTGTCGGGGTTTTAAGAGCACCAACTTGTTCAAGCTAAGTGCTGTATAAAATTAGATGATAGCATATTGATAAATAGAAATATATCTTCATATATAAGATTAGCAAAGGGTGGTGGAGGTTCAGTCAATGATTAGACAATACACACAGATAATACACCCAGTCAGTGGGTGAAAAATCAAATAACCTCTATCGTGTGTTACATATGAGACTACTCCACTCTCAATAAGCTGAAGAAGCAATACACTTGTATTCATGTGTGTTTAAATATTTTGTTATATTTTGATGCTCGACAGAGCATAGGCACAATTGTTTATTTTTAGGATAAGCAGCATAAAATTTATTGTACTGTTTTGGGATCTTGCCAGGTACTTGTGGCCTGGATTGGCCACTATTGGAAACAGGATGCTGGGCTTGATGGCCCTTCGGTCTTCCCAGTATGGCAATACTTACGTACTGTTTGGAAAACAAGATACTGGGCTAGCTGGACCATTGGTCTGACACAGTATGGCTATGACCCGAGAACTCAGCACAGGGCAGTGGTGTGTGTAAATGGAAGCACTGGATTACAGCATTGTCCCCAGTGTGACTACCAGAGAAGCAAGGACAGGGCTCTGGAACAGTCAACCATTACATTTAATTAAGATAATGGAAAAGGATTTTGGCACTAGGCCAGTGGTTGTCAAACTTTTTCAGTTCACGGCACCCTTCGTGTCCAAGCAATTTTTTGCGCCCCCCCCCCCCCCCCCAGCCACACAGTTCTCCCATCTTTTTCTCTGCACAAATATAACAGTGCCAGGGTGTCCTTATAACCAGCCCCTCCAAATGACACACCGATTACGATTTATAACAAATTACTACTCTTCCTATGGAAAGTTATTCCCTTATTATACTTCCTCTGTGTACATCTGTATGCCGCATGAGCCAGAATGGTTAAAAATATAAGTGATATTAAATAAGAAATGCTACCAACAATAAAGAATGACAATTTGTATGCAGCAGCTCACAGGTTTGCTTGCTTTGTTTTGAATGGGAAACAGAGACTGACCTATTGGCTTTAACTTTTTGACTTCACCCCGTCTCCTGTTTCCATCCGACCTCCCTGGCAGTCGCCTCTGTGAGTCCCAAAGGCCGTCTGCTCCGTGTCCCCGGGAGGACGCGACAAAAAAAACCAAAAAAGCAAGCAAGCGCGGGGCCGCAGCAGCCTTCAGGCATGAGCTGTCGGCTCTGCTGGTTCTCTGCCCCTGCTGAGGTCAACTTCCAGCTCTGGGGGCAAAGGACCGGAAGAACTGACAACACATGCTAGAAGGCTGCTGAAGCCCTGCACTTGCTTTTTTTTGTTGTTGTTGTTCTGCTTTGTCTGCAGTAGCGGTTTCAGGCAGGAGGGAGGTTGGGATTTGCTGCGGCACCCCAGAGAGTTCGCTGCGGTGCGCCAGGGTGAGGCAGCGCACGGTTTGGGAAACTCTGCACTAGGCTATAGAAACACTAGCACCTGTATTCTATATGGTGATTTGAGCAGTATGTGCGCGTCTGGATGCATTTCCAATTTGTGCACGCAATTAACTTAATTGGGCACTAATTGGCAATTAGAATTTCCTTGCACATCTTTTTAAGTGTATTCTATAAACAGGTGCATATAAAGTCCAGTGTGTGGGTCCAAAAGGGTGCCTGGCCATGGGAGGGGCATGGGCAGGTCAGGAGCATTCCTGAAAATGTATACGCATTGTTACAGAATTAGCAGGATCCACGTCTAATTTACATGTGGGGGATTTACACCAGGTGCTCATGGGTGCAAACGTAGCCGGCAAGAGGGGGGCAGGGGAGACAAAATTCCGAGGGCCTCCAAGGGGGGCCTGGCGCCGCAGTCCCACCCGCCCTCCGTCGTCGACCGTCTGCCCCCTGCATTGAAATCGCAGTCTCACCTCCGTGAAAGCAGCGCTGCAGGCAGCAGAACACCTCCCTTCGACCCTCCTTCCCTCCCTGTGTCCCGCCCTCGTCAGACGTAACTTCCGCGAGGGCGGGACACAAGGAGGGAAGGAGGGCCGAAGGGAGGCGTTCTGCTGCCTGCAGCGCTGCTTTCACGGAGGTGAGACTGCGATTTCAATGCAGGGGGCCCGGCCCGGTGGCGGACGGATGGGGGAGTGGCGGTGACCTTGGGGGGGGTGGAGGGGGGGCAGCGGCGGTGACCTCGGGGGACGGAGTGGCGAGGGCAGCAGGGGCGGGGCCCAGTCTCTCGGCGGCCCTGGGTGTAAATGGTGATGCCTTAATGTAGTTTTAGGTCCTGGCACTAAGCACTATTTTATAAACCGCTCCTAAGTGACGTATGTAGCATAGTGCTCTTTTTTTTTTGGCGGTGATTTTTAGGTGCCATTTATAGAATCATTTATAAGTGTGTTTCTAGCGTATGTTCACAGCTGAATCTGAGAGGTCTTTATTCAGTGTTTAATTGTTTCTCTTCTGCCAATGAACTAACTCTAAACATTACTAATGTAAGTAATAAATGGGGAGTGAAGTTTTGTTAAAGTAAAACACACACTAGGATCCATGAGGGTGGGGCTCCCTCTGAGCCCTATGCTATGACTCACTTCCTCTGATGTTTCAGAGCACTGGAGGAGGGGGTGGGGGAAGGGTACCCAGCACCATGCAAAAACACTGCAAGAAATACACGGACATCCTCTGAATTCCAACCGCAGAATGGCTGAAACCAAAATGCATACAAGGCTGAGATAATCCTAACACTGGACGCAAGCTGTGTCAAAAGTGTATCACTGTATCGAGTGGGAAGCCACGTGACCCTCAAACATAAACATTATTTCACCAAAGTCAAGCGTCGTCGTCCCAAAAGGTCAGACCTCACTGAAGAGAAACGCACAGATCCATCATAAGTGCTGGAGTGTGGTAGCCGTGTTAGTCCACTCTTAAGGTTATCAATAGAAATCAAACAAAATAAAACATGGAAAAGAAAATAAGATACCTTTTTTATTGGACATAACTTAATACATTTCTTGATTAGCTTTCGAAGGTTGCCCTTCTTTGTCAGATCGGAAATAAGCAAATGTGCTAGCTGACAGTGTATATAAGTGAAAACATTCAAGCATTACTATGACAGTCTGACAGGGTGGGAGGATGGGGGTGGGTCAGAGGTATGCATGGGGACATCAAAGCATATCATTGATATTCTAACAGGGTGGGTGTGGATAGGTGAGGGGAGGGTGATCAACAGAGACATACAGCTTTATGGTTTATAATGGGCTAGGAACCCCAGATCCTTGTTAAGTCCTTTTTGTTGGGTGTTAAAATATTCAATCATTCTGACTTCAAAGGTCTTACGTTCTTTTGATTTTTTTTGATTTCTATTGATCATAAGTGCTGAAACCCCCCTCAGCTGTTCGACAATCTGGGAGTAAAAATGCCACTTTTCACTCTACGGATTGCTCCTGGAGCTGCAATCAGAGCAGCAGAAGCAAAGACATCACAAAGCCAACCGATATAAGCGGGTTATGAGCGTGCTTTGGTCTCAAAACGGATCATGAGTGTTCATCAAGATCAGTGGACTCTCACACAGGTTGTTTTATTTTGTCTTCGGTTTTTTAGCACAGTAGTGATGAATTGCGAATCGTGCAATACACAAGCAGACACTGAAGTTCTGGGACTATGTTTTTGGTCAGGAAGCTGCAACTTTGGAATTAAAAAGCATACATTGCAGAGGTCGTCATCCATCAGTGCTGGAATTAAAAACAGTCTCCATCTCCTTCCACACTTGCAGAGCAGCCTGGAGCGCCACTAATATGACACCAAAATCATATCACAAAAAGATGACTTTTGAAGCGCCATTTGTTAAGAAAGAAACGGATTATGGTCTGCGGTAGTGTAGACGTGTGTTTTGGGCGCACGCAGAATTTTTTTTACAGTGCACCCACAAAAAAAAAAAAAAAAAAAAAGCCTTTTTTAAATTTTTGACAAAAATAAACGTGCAGCAAAATAAAAATTGCCGTGCGTCCAGTTTGGGTCTTAGCGCCAGCCATAGGCAGAAAAGTCTCACGCAGTAACCAGGCAGTAATGACCTACACACGCCAAATGCCACTTGGAGCGCATCTGATACGCGTGGCAGAAAATAAAAATTATTTTTCGGCTGCACGTATCGGACACGCACCACAGATGAAATTACCGCAGGAGCCAAGCAGTAGCCATGGGGTAACTTCATTTTGGCGTGTGTTGGGCGCACGTAGACGCTTATAAAGCTTAGTAAAAGGGCCCCTAGGTGAAGTGGAGAAGCATAATCGAAAGGGGCGTCCAGGTTTTCCTGAGGACGTCATTGCAGGACATCCCGGCGAAGGGGCGGGGAAACCCATATTAACGAAAGCGTTTGACAAAGTCCCTCATGAAATTAGAGAGCCATGGGATTGGAGGTAGTGTACTGTTATGGATTAAAAACTGGTTGAAAGATAGGCAACAGAGAGTAGGGTTAAATGGTCACTATTCGCAATGGAGAAGGGTAGTTAGTGGGATCCCTCAGGGATCTGTGCTGGGACCGTTGCTTTTTAACATTTTCATAAATGACCTGGAGGTGGGGGTAACTAGCGAGGTTATCAAATTTGCTGATGACACAAAGTTGATTAAGGTCGTCAAATCACGGGAAGATTGTGAAATGTTGCAAGAAGATATTGCGAGACTAGGAGACTGGGCGTCTAAATGGCAGATGACGTTCAATGTGAGCAAGTGCAAAGTGATGCATGTGGGAAAGAGGAACCCAAACTATAGCTACATCATCCAAGGTTCAGCGTTAGGAGTCACGGAACGAGAAAGGGACCTGGGAGTCATCATTGATGATACGTTGAAACCTTCTGCTCAGTGTGCTGCTGCGGCTAAGAAAGCAAATAGAATGTTAGGTATAAATAGGAAAGGGATGGAAAACAAAAATGAGGATATTATAATGCCACTGTATCGGTCCATGGTGCGACTGCACCTAGAGTATTGTGCTTAATTCTGGTCGCCGCATTTCAAAAAAAGATATAGTGGAATTAGAAAAGGTGCAAAGAAGGGCGGCGAAAATGATAAAGGTGATGGGACGACTTCCCTATGAGGAAAGGCTAAAGCGGCTAGGACTCTTCAGCTTGGAGAAAAGGCGGCTGAGGGGAGATATGATAGAGGTCTATAAAATAATGAGTGGAGTTGAACGGGTAGATGTGAATCATCTGTTCACGCTTTCCAAAAATACTAGGACTAGGGGCATGTGATGAAGCTACAATGTAGTAAATTTTAAACGAATAGGAGAAAATTTTTCTTCACTCAACGTGTAAATAAACTATGGAATTCGTTGCCAGAGAACGTAGTAAAGGTGGTTAGCTTAGCGGAGTTAAAAAAAAGGTTTGGACGGCTTCCTAAAGGAAAAGTCCATAGACCATTATTAAATGGACTTGGGGAAAATCCACTATTTTGGGGATAAGCAGTATAAACTGTTTTGTACTTTTTGCGGGATCTTGCCAGGTATTTGTGACCTGGATTGGCCACTGTTGGAAACAGGATGCTGGGCTCGATGGACCTTTGGTCTTTCCCAGTATGGCAATACTTAAGTATTCCTTAAGCCAAAATAAAAAAGAATGGGTCAAGTTGTAAAGAGGAAGGTAGGGAATTACAAAGAAGCCCCCCCCCCCCCCCCCAAAAAAAAATAAAAATAAATGCACAGTTTCTAGTAGATTCCAAATGGGAAGATGACACTGGTGGAAGCACCAATCCGCAACCACTGGAAGAAGAAGGAAAATGAGGGACTATGAAAGGAAATAGGAGCGAGGTCAGATTCTAGAAGTGCCACAAGGAGGAATTCAGCTTCTGCCGAGGTATCAAGTTAGACTATCACTTCACTACTTTTCATTTAGATATCAAGTAACTATTACTGCTGGTCAGAGACGCTCTATATTTATTGCAGAGCACACTGCTTTCTTTCAGCCTTCCGGAACAAACCTGAAAACACATTATATTGTCCCCAAAGAGATGAGGCAGTCTCCCAAATGCCTACACAATTTTGTTCACTGCATCCAAGTTTTACTGCCAATCTGTAATTAAATCTCGTATCCTAAACTGTTTGACTTGCTATTGCAATTCTCTGTGTCTCTAGACCGCCCACTGAGGCAGGTTTTCAAGGTAATTGGAATTTACCAGGCAGTGGCAGAATTCAAGCGTGCATGAGATAGTCAAAAGGACCTTAGTGGCAGAGAGAGTGGAGACTACAGACTAATGCAGACCTGTGCCAACACGGTAAGCAAAATTCTGCTGCACGACTAACATTTCGCCAAAGTCGTTATGCACATATCAGCCCTCTCCTGAAGTCACTTCACTGGCTCCCTATCCCGTTTCCGTATAAAATTCAAGCTCCTCTTATTGACTTATAAGTGCATTCACTCTCCACCCTCATCTCTCCCTACACTCCCTCCCAGGAACTCCGTTCACTAGGCAAATCTCTCCTAATTGCACCCTTCTCCTCCATCGCTAACTCCAGACTCCGTTCCTTTTATCTCGCTGCACCTTATGCCTGGAATAGGCTTCCTGAGCCGTTACGTCAAGCTCCATCCCTGGCCGCCTTCAAATCCCGGCTTAAGGCCTACCTGTTTGATGCTGCTTTTGACTCCTAACTTGTCACTTTCTCGTAACCTTTATCTTGTCCTCCTCTCTTCAATAGTCCCTTTCCCTATGTGTGTCCTTCTGTCTGTCTTACCCTTATCGGTCCTATCTGTCTGTCCTGATTTAGATTGTAAGCTCTTTTGAGCAGGGACTGTCTTTTCTTCATGTTCATTTGTGAAGCGCTGCGTACGACTGGTAGCGCTATAGAAATGATTTATAGTAGTAGTAGAAGCCTGCCCTTGCAGATCAGCAACGCGTGCAGGACGTCAGACTCACAGAAACAGAAGCCTGCGTGGCCGCGTTGCTGATCTGCAAGGGCAGGCCTCTACATGGAATGCTGCTAGCGGAATAGCAACATTAACATTCCATGTAGAATCTCTAATAGTAGCAGCAGAATCTCCAATAGTAGCAACATTCCATTTAGAATCATTCCCCTGTGTCCTTCTACCCTTATCCTTATTGGTCCTGTCTTGTCTGTCCTGATCTAGATTGTAAGCTCTTTTGTGCAGGGACTGTCTTTTCTTCATGTTCAATTGTGAAGCGCTGCGCACGACTGGTAGCACTATAGAAATGATTTATAGTAGTAGTAGTAGAGAGGGTGGAGACTACAGACTAATGCAGACCTGTGCCAACACGGTAAGCAAATGCCAATGTGTAAACCAAAGGAACTAAGCGATCCTCATCTACAGACACTTAAGGCTTCTTTTACAAAGCTTCGTTAGCGATTCCTATGCGGCAAATGAGGAGGCGGCCCATATGGGCTTCCTTTAAATTTGCCACACTGAGAATCGGTACCACAGCTGTGTAGAAGAGGCCCTTATTTTAAAGATGCAAGTATGTAAATGCATTCTATGAATGTTTATTTCTCACTAGTAAAAAAAAAGGCCCGTTTCTGAACACAATGAAACGGGCGCTAGCAAGGTTTTCCTTGGAGTATGTATGTTTGAGAGAGTGTGTGTGCGAGTGACTGTGTGAGAGTGTATGGGGGACAATTTCCGTTGTTCCCTTGTACTTCCCTCAGCTACCCTTCTGCATTGTGAATTCTGCCCACAGAGATAGATTGTGTGAGTGTCTGTGTCACAGGGAGAGTTCGTGTGTGTGTGTGAGTGAGAGAGGGTGGGGCAGGCTGGGAGGTTGGGGGCGAGTGTTTGTGTTATTGTGTGTCTCACAATGACAGGGGGAAGGGGGGTGGTGAACTGAGATGGTGTTGCAGGGGGCTTGGAGGGGGGTCAGGTTTGTTGGGGGGGGGGGTTGGCCGTGTTGTTGCTGGCTGGTATTAGTGTGTTGCTTTATTCAGTGTATGTGTGTGTGTTTTTTGCTGTGTTTTTGTGGGGGTGTGGGGGTGTTTTTGTGTGTGAGATTGAAAGGTCATATGTGTCACAGAGATAGATTGTGTGAGTGTCTGTGTCACAGGGAGAGTTCGTGTATGTGTGTGTGTGTGTGTGTGTGTGAGTGAGTGAGAGAGGGTGGGGCAGGCTGGGAGGTTGGGGGCGAGTGTTTGTGTTATTGTGTGTCTCACAATGACAGGGGGAAGGAGGGTGGTGAACTGAGATGGTGTTGCAGGGGGCTTGGAGGGGGGGTCAGGTTTGTTGGGGGGGGTTGGCCGTGTTGTTGCTGGCTGGTATTAGTGTGTTGCTTTATTCAGTGTATGTGTTTGTGTTTTTTTGCTGTGTTTTTGTGGGGGTGTGGGGGTGTTTTTGTGTGTGAGATTGAAAGGTCATATGTGTAACAGAGATAGAATGTGTGTGTGTGGAAGTGATGGAGAGTGTGTGAAAGTTGCTGTGTGGGGTTGAGTAAGTGTGTGTGTGTGGAGTTTATTGTATAATCAGTGATTTCTGTATGAGGGAGAAGGACAAAAAAAATAAGACACCCAGAATGCTAGAAAGAAAAGGGGAAGCAGTGACAGCCGCTGAAGAAGAACCTAGTATGCAGAAACTGTCCTATGTCCATCGTATTCTTGCTGTTCGCCCCTTTCAGTGAAATTTCTTCAAAAACAGTGTAAATACATTCAAATATGCATGCACAAAACCGGGGCAATGCACAAAACCTTAGGGTTTCAAGACGGCATGCTATTTCATCTCCTGTTGCCTCGGGTACCCACCTATACTGTAAGCTCATCAGGACAGGGACTTTTTAAAAATTAACAGAACTTACGAAAGAAGAGGGACGTGACAACCCCTGAGGTAGGGGGTAGAAAGAGAAGATAGCAGTCTTGGGAGGAGGGAAGAGAATATGCAACAATAGCTGTCGACAGTGAAGGAAAGAGAAGATGTGACGACCCGGGAGGGAGGAGAAGGGGGAGGATAAGTAAGAATACTTGAGGTAGGGTAGGATGAGGAAGTGCTGGCAGTTCCCAGAGCGTACAGGTTCATGTGCACGGGCCGGGCGCCCGAGCTGATGCTGACAGGCTTGGGGGCTGCGGGTAGGAGGAAGGAGCGACAGCGGTGGTTGTGGTAGCAGCTACTGCGGCGGTGGAACCCGGTACGGTGGCGGTGCTCACTCTTGGTCCACTTGCGCCACCGGTTGCACGTCCCTGAACCCCCGCTCCCCCACTGCTTTGTTCCCGCTCCGCCATGGCGGCAGCGGCATCCCATCCGCTCTCCTACCCTGATTGGAGGCACAGGGTCCAGCCGTTACCAGCCGCTTAATGTGCACATGCATGTTCTTTGTGCTCTCTGCTCCCGACGGCAACCTCCCTCCAAACAGTCGCACGCGCACATGTACTGCTCCGCCCTCAACGGGATAGGGGCTTGGTGATGGGGAGGGGGTTGTGTGATGCGCCGGGGGGAGGGGTACGCGCTTTGTGATGCGCCGTTGTTGAGGGGCTGGGGTGATGCGCCGGGTGGGGGGGGGTTAGAGTTGTTTTGTGGGCAGGGGGAGGAGTAGGCAAACACACTCCGCGTTTGCCTACTCCTCCCCCTGCGTCTGTCGCAGATTTGCAGGGGAGGGGCACTGACCGCTGTTGCAATTCGTTGAGTGTCAGTGCTCCGCCCTCGACGTCATCACGTTGGACGCGTGGGCGGAGCAGACACTCAAGGAGAAAAAAGTGGTCTCTGCCGCCTCACTTTTAGAACGCTCGGAAAGTGAGGCTTCATTAGAACGTTGGAGGTGCGTTTTATATAGAGAGATATGTTGCAAACCAAAGAGGTTTAGGGCTTTTGAAAGAGTGGATTTGGGATTCTATTTTATGCACTTAATTTTATGCCACTTCAGCCCCGGGAGCTCACAGCTCTCTACACACACAAAAAAAACAAAAAATCCATGAAATAGTGCATTATAAAAATTTAATATCTGCAAGCTAACATATTACAAGAGTAAAACAACATAAGACAAACAAGATTAGGACAAGCTAAACAAAGCAACAAATTAAAAGTTGACATTTGTTGTTACCTGCTAGTTTCCTGTCCTTAAGTCCAGACCAAGTGTTTTATGACACTCTACCAGCAGATGGAGACAGAACCTGAATTTCTACTGGCATCACCAGTATAAGGGAGAGGTGCAATTTGGAACTGGTCAGTATGCTAATAACACACACTGGACCCCAGAAATGAACCCTCTGCAGCAGGTTTGAAAATCTTCTACAGCATCTGCCTTGAACAGAGGCCTACATTATTTATTTTTTTATTTGTATTTTGCCTAAAAAAACCTAAACCAAGTACAATAAAACATATATTAAAAAAAAAAAAAGAAAGACCATCAAAACAGCACATATCAAACAAATAAAAGAATGTGCTAAACATCTCATTCAGTTTTGGAGGCCGTACCTTGCAAAGGATGTTAAAAAAATGGAAGCGGTGCAAAGAAAAGCTACGAGGATGGTATGGGAGTTGCGTTCCAAGACGTATGAAGAGAGACTTGCTGACCTGAACATGTATACCCTGGAGTAAAGGAGGAACAGGGGTGATATGATACAGACGTTCAAATATTTGAAAGGTATTAATCCGCAAACGAACCTTTTCCGGAGATGGGAAGGCGGTAGAACGAGAGGACATGAAATGAGATTGAAGAGGGGCAGACTCAAGAAAAATGTCAGGAAGTATTTTTTCATGGAGAGAGTGGTGGATACTTGGAATGCCCTCCCAAGGGAGGTGGTGGAGATGAAAACGGTAACAGAATTTAAAAAATGTGTGGGATAAACATAAAGGAATCCTGTTCGGATGGAAGGGATCCTTGGAAGCTTAGTGGAGATTGGGTGGCAGAGCCGGTGGTGGGAGGCGGGGCTAGTTTTGGGCAGACTTCTACAGTCTGTGCCGTGAAAATGGCAGATACAAATCAAGGTCACGTATACAGAAAAAGTAGCACATATGAGTTAACTTGTTGGGCAGACTGGATGGACCGTGCAGGTCTTTCTGTGCCATCATCTACTGTGTTACTATGTAATCCTCGGAGCAGAAAGAGGACAAGGCTCCCTCCAGCACCACCCTGCCAAAGGCACCATACTTTCTGCCCCCAACCTCAACCTTTAGTGCCTTTTAATTTATTTATATATTAAAAAATAAATATATTCGGGCTGCATGACTTAAGTAGGCTGTGAAAACTAAGGCTGCTTTAGATTTGTATTTCTTACCTTTTCATTACTTTATGATTGTGTTTTGATCAAAATTTCTAATCACGATTAATCGCATAACTAAAAGGTATGTTATTTTTTTCCTCTACTGCAGCTCCGTGCGACCCTCGGCAAGACACTTAGAGGTCATTTTACTAAGGTGCACTGAAAAATGGCTTGCAATAGCGTAGGCACGGGTTTTGGGCGTGAACATAATCATTTTTTAGCGTACCTGTAAAAAAAAAAAAAAAACGCCTTTTTTTTTTTGCCGAAAATGGCCGTGCGGCAAAATCGAAATTGCCACCTGTCCATTTTGGGTCTGCGACCTTACCACCAGCCATTGACCTAGTGGTAAAGTCTCACGCAGGGTAATGACCTATGCATGCCAAATTGGCACGCATCTGATAGAATTTTTCGACCGCGCATATCTGACGCACATCAAAAATGAAATTACCACAACAGCCACGCTGTAGCTGTGCGGTAACTCCATTTTGGCAGTAACTCCATTTCGGCACACGATGGGCAGGCATAGATGCTTAAGCGGCTTAGTAAAAGGGCCCCGCAACACTACATTACCTAGAGTCACAAGAAGCTGCAGTGGGGGAAAAAAAAAAAAACATACCTTTAATTGCGCAATTAAAATTTTAATCAAAATGCAGTCCTAAAATATATACAAAAATAAAAAGGCATTACACATTTAAGGTTGGGGGCAGAGTGTGGTGCTCGAGAGAGTCCCTCATTTCTGCCCTGAGAGTTGATAAGGATCCCCCTCCAAGCCCAGTAGGACCGTGCAGGGAAATGTCCCTTGTAACAGATGTTGGTAATATTTTACTTCTCTGTGCTACAAATTAAAAATTTATTTTTAAATCTGCAACATAGAGAAGAAAAATATTATTACCAACATCTGTTACACAGGGACAGATCCCTGCACAGGCGTACGTGAAGAGAGGTTCTGGAAGCCAAATTTAGGCAGAAAGCTGAAATTTAGATCCTCCGGGGCAGCATTTTTGGAAAGGCTCCCATTCCACATGCAGGATCCAAGAGAATGGCAGGCAGAGCGCTAAAGTTTCAATGCATGGTCGAGACGATGGTGCAAGGATTGGGGATTTAGATTTGTTAGAACTAGGCAACATTCTGGGTAAAGTGGGAGCCTATTCCGAAAAGGATGGACATCACCTTAACTGGGATGGAGCCAGACTGCTGGCACTAACATTTAAAAACAATTTTTTAAATGAGAGGGGGTTTGAAAGCAACAGTCATCCAGGAGTGTGCGGTTCGGTGTGGAGTGCTATTGAAACAGGACATTTTGAGAATCTCACCAAAGAGGTTTCAACAATGGTGAAAGAAAGCCTGTTCCTCTCACGTCCCAATGGCTTAATTTTGTGTGGTTTTCACTTGGGACTTTTTTTTCTTTAGAAAATAATCCAAAAAGATAGACATACTAAGCACAACATCTAGGAAATGGTCATTTTCAAAAGAAAAAAATAAATATAATTTTCACTACTTGAAAGTCAGATTTAGATGTCATATCGACAATGCCTCTCAATGTTAGTAAAACAGAGCCAGGAAGTGCTGTATCTGTGGCACAGTAACATAGTAGATGACGGCAGAAAAAGACCTGCATGGTCCATCCAGTCTGCCCAAGACAAACTCATATGTGTATACCTTACCTTGAATTTGTACCTGTCCTTTTCAGGGCACAGACCATATAAGTCTGCCCAGCAGTATTTCCCGCCTCCCAACCACCAGTCCCGCCTCCCATCAGCGACTCTGGTACAGACTGTATAAGTCTGCCCTCCACTATCCTCGCCTCCCAACCACCACCCCCTCTTCCCCCCAACTGCTCCGCATACACTGCATTCAATTTGGATGGATGGGGTACGTTGTGGGAGAAATTTGATTTTATACACGTGAAGGGCAATGCATGTGCTGTTGCACAAACCTGGATAAGTACAAGAAAAGTGCACTACATGCTATTCCATCAAGGGCGCGGGTAGGCCTGTGTGATGCCGAGTTCAGGCTCTACAAAGCTGCAGTTCTTAGGCCAAGGCCTAAGCCTCAGTTCATAATGGGATGAAAAGTGCCTAAAATGGCGAGAGCGACCTGTGTTCATTAAGTTTGCTGGTCAGCAAAAAAAAAAAAAAAACTCTGCAAGGCCATCAGTAAACAATATTTATACAAGATAGCAACTCCAGGGACTGCAGAGGAGAGGAATTTCAGATAGAAACACTAAGCAGTAAAAATCTTACTTGCTTCAAGGGCAAATGTGACCTTCTGCTGTGCGTGCCGGCCTAGCAAACCAAAAACTTGTCTTCCTTTATAGGAGGCAAAAAGGAAAAAGCAGCAGACGAAGACAGGCTGATGAATCAGACTACCCTGGAAAGACACAGCACATGGAAAAAGGAGGCAGAAAGAATTAGGAGCAGGATCTGATGCCAAGGTCAGCGCATTTGCAGCCCCGGGAGCAGATAGAAGGTGGCAGCTGCAAGCTACGAATGGGGGAGAGCATCTGTCAGACACCCTGCACGGCCAGAGCCCAGGAACAGGGCTGTTGCAGTCACCAAGGGCTATTCTAAGCTTTGGCAGCTCAAACATGACTTACCACTGGAGGCTGGGAAACTGAAGGACCAAGCAGAGAAGAGTTTAAGAGACCCAGAAGTAAACAAGCGAAGAGTAAGGGTTTTTTAAGAGTAAGGGTTTTTTTTTTACCCCTTTTCTGCAAGTCTGACCAATGTATACTACACTCAGCATTTTGCTCTTTGTGAGAATCCAGTCCAGCCGGCTTTCCTGTTCCCAAAATCCAGATAATGGTTCTTTTATCCCTTTGCATTTCTTTGGTAAACAAAAAAAAGAACAGTCACCTGTGGAAATTTCTTAATACAGCTGCAGGCTGACAACAGGATCAAAAGCAACAAAACAGGAGCACAAGCCACAGTATCGACACAGACAGCAACAAAACGGCAGAGAAAATCCAGAGAAGGAGGTTGATTTGCCACATGCAAATATTATGCAAAGATCCGACTTGGCCAAGTTTCAACACTATGGCTTCACCAGGGGGTCAGCAAACTCTTCAGCTGGTGCATAGTTTACTCCTTTCCGGTCTATCTGCATGCACAAAGTTGCACTGGTATCAGAGCACCGTTATTCTAAATAGGATCAGTCAGGGGTCAAAGCTCTTCTTCGTGATACACCATGCACCTTTCGGCATTTCATCAACCATAGCCTCAGGTACCATGTTTGACTGAGCCCTCTGGGAAGAGAAATGGCTACTGTACCTGGATGTACTTCACAGACACATAACTAAATCCAAAGCAGAGATTTAGTTACCTGATTTTCATCACGCTTGCTTGTCCTTAAAGACCAGACTCTCCCTATTTCAAAGAGCTTAAAACTTCTAGGTGTTGAGTTGGACCCTTACCTTCAACTGGATTTGCAAGTGCGAGCGGTCACCAAGCGGATGTTCTACGCAATGTGGAGACTGCGGCGCATTAGGTTTTGTCTCACCAGAGAGCTCTTCCGCACACTTGTTCACTGGTTAGTTCTCTCTCACCTTGACTACTGCAGCGGGATTTACGCAGGCTGCCAGGAGCAACTACTGCGAAAGTTCCAGACTGCCCAGAACACTGCTGCAAGACTCATCCTGGGCAAATCGCGCATGGTTCCCGCGCAACCTCTACGTCTCAATCTGCACTGGCTCCCAGTTAGAGAGCGAATCGCTTTCAAGCTCTGCACCTTAACGCATAAAATTATCTACGGTCTAGCTCCGGAATACATGATTCCTCTAATAGACCTCCCACCTAGAAATGCCATCAACGCAGCCCGTACCTATCCCCAACGTCATTATCCGTCTTGCCGGGGTGTCAAATACAAGCTTCTTTTTGCCTCTACTTTTCACTACTCCAGCCCGAAGACTTGGAATGCTTTACCTCTGAACCTAAAATCTCAATCTGATCATCACCTTTTCAAGAAGATGTTGTCAATAAAAATCAAACAAAATAAAACATGGAAAAGAAAATAAGATGATACCTTTTTTATTGGACATAACTTAATACATTTCTTGATTAGCTTTCGAAGGTTGCCCTTCTTCCTCAGATCGGAAATAAGCAAATGTGCTAGCTGACAGTGTATATAAGTGAAAACATTCAAGCATTACTATGACAGTCTGACAGGGTGGGAGGATGGGGGTGGGTAGGAGGTATGCATGGGGACATCAAAGCATATCATTGATATTCTAACAGGATGGGTGTGGATAGGTGAGGGGTGGGGTGATCAACAGAGAAATACAGCTTTATGGTTTATAATGGGCTAGGAACCCCAGATCCTTGTTAAGTCCTTTCTGTTGGGTGTTAAAATATTCAATCATTCTGACTTCAAAGGTCTTACGTTCTTGTATGGTTTTAAAGTTACCTTTCAGGATTCTCACTGTGAAGTCACTGGTACAGTGTCCTGGTCCTGTAAAATGTTGACCAACAGGCGTGGGAACCCTGCTGGAACCAGTATTGTTCATATGATGTCTATGTAAATTGAATCTTGTCTTAAGCATCTGGCCTGTTTCTCCAATATAGCATCCTTCGTTACATTTTTTACACTGAATGATATATACCACATTGGAAGATGAGCAAGTGAAAGATCCCTTTATGTTGAATATCTTTCCTTTGTGGATGACTTTGGGGTCCTGTGAAATATTTTGGCATAGTTTGCAACTGGATAAATTACAGGGAAGTGTGCCCTTCTGTTCCTTTTCAGCCTGTGATGGAAGTTTACTTCTGATTAGCTTGTGTTTTAAATTGGGTGGCTGTCGGAAGGCCAGTACTGGTGGGGATGGGAATATCTCTTTCAGTAATTCATCCTCCTGGAGTATAGGTTGTAGATCTCTTATGATTTTCCTCAGTTTTTCCAGCTCTGGATTGTATGTCACTACAAGCGGGATTCTGTCTGTGGATTTTTTCTTTTTGTACTTCGAAAGCTAATCAAGAAATGTATTAAGTTATGTCCAATAAAAAAGGTATCATCTTATTTTCTTTTCCATGTTTTATTTTGTTTGATTTCTATTGATAACCTTTAAGAGTGGACTAACACGGCTACCACACTCCTCTACTCAAGAAGATGTTGAAAATGTTCCTTTTTGAAAAAACTTACTCCATTAGTAATTCTGCTTATTGTTGTTAGTGTTCTCTCCTTATTCTGCTGTAAAATTCATGTGTTGTACTTCTCTATTTTTTAATTCATGTAAGCCACATTGTGCCTGCAATTGTGGGAAACTGTGGGGTATAAATGAACCATAAATAAATAATAATAATTTCCACTTCGGTCTTAAGTTATGAGGGTATCAACATGAAAGATTCCTTTTAGATCTCCAGAGGCTGCGAGAAATAATAGGATTTTCATTTTGAGAAGTTTGATTGCCTGCCATTCCTTAGCATGAAAGTGAGTTACACCACTCCGACCTGCCCGGGTCAACGTGAACAGGACAATCCAGGTCAAGAAAGATATAGTAGAACTGGAAAAGGTGCAGCGAAGGGCGACAAAAATGATAGCGGGGATGGGACGACTTCCCTATGAAGAAAGACTAAGGAGGCTAGGGCTATTCAGCTTGGAGAAGAGACAGCTGAGGGGAGACATGATAGAGGTATATAAAATAATGAGTGGAGTGGAACAGGTGGATGTGAAGCGTCTGTTCACGCTTTCCAAAAATACTAGGACTAGGGGGCATGCGATTAAACTACAGTGTAGTAAATTTAAAACAAATCGGAGAAACTTTTTCTTCACCCAACGCATAATTAAACTCTGGAATTCGTTGCCGGAGAACGTAGTGAAGGCGGTTAGCTTGGCAGAGCTTAAAAAGGGGTTGGACGGTTTCCTAAAGGACAAGTCCATAGACCGCTACTAAATTGGACTTGGGAAAAATCCACAATTTTGGGAATAACTTGTATCGTTTGGGTAGCTTGCCAGGTGCCCTTGACCTGGATTGGCCGCTGTCGGGCACAGGATGCTGGGCTCGATGGACCTTTGGCCTTTTCCCAGTATGGCATTACTTATGTACTTATGAAGAAGTGGTTCCTATTTAAATTAGGAAATTCAGAACTACAGGTCCAATAGCGCAAAACCCAGACCGGATCAGTATGTTCACACTGGCCTATGGGGCGTGGCCACCCTAATCATTGAGTAGTGGTACTTCTAAAGCAGGGGTGGGTAACCAGAGTCCTCAAGATTTCCACAATGACTATGCATGAGATCTATTACATACAATGGAAAGAGAACATGCAAATCAATCTCATGCAAATCTTGAGGACTGTGGTTACCCACCCCTGCTTTAGATATACCAGTATTCTTCAGTGGTTAAGGTGGCCATGCCTCAGGCCAGTGTGAACTGGGTTGTGGCCCTTGAGGGCTGTGGTTGCCTAAAGTAATCGCCAACTTGTTTCCCACTATGCAAAAGCTGAGGGTCTCACTGGAAAGATAATAAAGTAACACAGAAGCTGAAGAAAATGAAAGACCAACTGATTAATCTAGTCTCCAAGTTATTCCTCTACAAATTGCCAAGGAAAAATCAGTTGCCAGCCAAAGAAAGATTGATCGCTTGTAAAATCATTCCTTATCCAAGACAATCTATCTTCTGCCTTTCTACTCTATCATCTTGGGTAGATGAAACAAACAAGATCCCTTTAGTTCACATATGGAAACCCCTTCTTCATGTCAAGGCTTTGCAATATTCTAAAAACTGTCACCAATTACAAGCACAGCTGTTAACGGGACTGCTCACCTACATCTCCAGGGTTTTTCTCAATGGTCCACTGTCGCCACCAGGCAGTTCACATATGTCCTGGGACATTGTGTTTTCTGGTACTAACCCAGCTATCCTCAGGGTCACACTTTCACTATCTCATGCCTTCTGCTGTTCTAGTGTGCAAACAGTGACATTTTTTGTGCAAATACAAGGTCAGGAAACAAGAATGTAAGCGATAGCTTTTCAGCCTAATTTCCTACAGGGAAAGTACAGGGGGCAATGCCATAACTGGGCATCCCAAAATTGCACTGAAAGTGTCTATTCTATGACCAGCGGTGGTCCTACCATTAGGCCACCTGAGGCAGCACTCTTTTGGAGAGGCATCCACCACCCCCCACACACCCTTCCTTCCCCGAATTTACCTTCTTTTCTTGCTTTCCAAAAGTCAGGGCAGCTGCCCTGCCGCTGACCCCTTCTGTTACAGCACACCTCTCTGACATACTTCCTGTTTCCTCGGAGGCGGGGCAGGCCGCAGTAGAGAGAAGGGGCCGGTGGCAGGGCAGCATATGGGAACTGCTGCCGCCCCGACTTTTGGAAAGCCAGAAAAGAAGGTAAATTTGGGGAAGGAAGGAAAGGGGGAGATGTCAGACTTGGGAGTGGGGTGGAGCAGAGCCAGGACGGTAGACCATACCCTCGCCTTGGGCAGCAGACTGTCTTGGGCTGCCCGTCTCCAACACCATCTGGATGCCCAGACTGTTATTCAACCCTAGTGTAGTGTAAACTGCGCTGCTCAGCCTAAAGTTAGGAGTGGCCACTTATGCCAGGTCAATGGGAGGCATAAATGGGCACAGCTACTACTACTAATCATTTCTATAGCGCTACTAGACGTACGCAGCGCTGTACATTTGAACATGAAGAGACAGTCCCTGCTCGACAGAACTTACAATCTAATTAGGACAGACAAACAGGAGATAAGGGAATATTAAAGTGAGGATGATAAAATAAGGGTTCTGAACAAGTGAATAAGGGTTAGGAGTTAAAAGCAGCATCAAAAAGGTGGGCTTTTAGCTTAGATTTGAAGACGGCCAGAGATGGAGCTTGACGTACCGGCTCAGGAAGTCTATTCCAGGCATATGGTGCAAAGTGGAGTGGAGGAGTGGCTTAGTGGTTAGGGTAGTGGACTTTGGTCCTGAGGAACTGAGTTCGATTCCCACTTCAGGCACAGGCAGCTTCCTTGTGACTCTGGGCAAGTCACTTAACCCTCCATTGCCCCATGTAAGCCCCATTGAGCCTGCCATGAGTGGGAAAGCGCAGGGTACAAATGTAACAAAAAAAAAAAAAAGTTAAAAGGAGCGGAGTCTGGAGTTAGCGGTGGAGGAGAAGGGTGCAGATAAGAGAGATTTACCCAGTGAACAGAGTTCACGGGGAGGAATGTAGGGAGAGATGAGAATGGAGAGGTACTGATCAAAGTCAGTGAGAAAGGAAGAAAGGGACTTATCAGGGGGTCGATAAATGACTGCTACTCGGAGAGGCAGAGGAGCAAATAGACGGATGGAGTGGACTTCGAAGGAAGAAAAACAGTGAGACTGAGGTGAAAGAAGAGGTTGAAATCTACAAGAGGGTGAAAGTAGTAGCCAGACACCACCTCCGCAGCCAACCGGGCGAGGAGTATGGGAGAAAAGATAACCTGCATGGCATAGGGCCGCAACTGAAGCAGAGTCTTCAGGGTAAAGCCAAGTTTCAGTTAAGAGCACCATGCAATACACATTTTACAATATTCTGGAAGTTACACATGCAAGCGTGAGACACACCCATGTCCCATTCCTAGCAGTACACGCTACATCACTTACACAGTCCCTTTATAGGTTAGCATATAGTGCATTTAAAAGCTGATGCTCGAAAGTTCCTGTTAAAAACAGCGTGCATTTAGTCCATGGTTGAAGTTACCGATTTCAAAACAACAAGCAACGTTGAAAGGAAACTGCATGCAAATGAGCAGCTCGGTAGGGAAAGCACCTAGCGTCTGGTAAAACAAATTTCATAAACCACTGAACTTTTTCCTTAACCAATGGTCTTTTTTTAAATGACCATTTCATGTTTGTTTTACCAGACGTATTTACCAAAGATATATGTGACTGTCAAGCAGACACAATCAAGACTCCTGAGGCAGGTCACGTGCCGAAACATGGTGCCATGTCCAGTCGGCTTTAATAAAACACCTTTAATTTCATTTTGGAGTCCTGAGTCTGTTTTCGAAGACCCTGATCCAGTTCCCACTCCTTGTTGTTTGATTTCTCTACTTTGTCGGACCTTTGTGTTCTTTCCACTCTGTGTTTTATTTTTAAGTCTAGATGCTTGACATGAAGGCACCCAAGATCAAAAAGGTTCCCTATCGCAGCTCTAATCCCTCTCCTTTATCAGGAATTAAGAGGAAAGTACCGTCAAGCTATGTTTGCTGGGAGAAAAAAAAAAACTCCCTAGGTTTAGACAAAATATCTCACGGCAAATCTCCACTGGAGGGAAGCCAGGATTAGAACAGCAGGTGACAGAACCTATTAGAGCATCAGACACAAACTGCAGGCTTGCAAATGACATGAAGGCTGCATGATTCTATCCCTGTAAAATTCTAGTATCAAATGTGCTCTCCCACATCCGGAAGGCAACACTCCTTTGTAAAAGAATTCGCCATCTTTCCCATATTGTTGCCAGAGATGTGACTAACAGTACAGGAAGGTAAAAAAAAAAGATTGACAAAGAGAGAAAAAGAAACAAAAAGAAAGAAAAAGAGAGAAAAAAAAAAGAGAAAAAAAGAGAGAGAGAGAAAGAAAAAAGAGAAAAAAAAAAGAGAGAGAAAGAGAAAAAAGAGAGAGAAAGAGAAAAAGAGTCCATAAACTGTTAAAAGTAGGTTTTTGGGGATCATTCCAAAGCTGGAGTACTTTGGCAAGGAATTTGTCTGACCTTCTCTTGTTACCTTTAAAAATTCCTATATATAAAATAGAAGATCTTATATAGATTTTAATCCTTGTATTTTTTTTTTTGCTGTCGATATTGTTTAAGGTTTTTAGCTTATACTTTATTGTTTTAATTGATTTTTGTAAACCACTTAAATATTTGATATATGTTGCAGTATATGAAATAAATGCGACTGACAGACTAGGATCTGGATTAGCCACTGCTGGAAATATTACTAGTACTTATTTCTATAGCGCTACTGGACATACAGTGGGGGAAATAAGTATTTGATCCCTTGCTGATTTTGTAAGTTTGCCCACTGACAAAGACATGAGCAGCCCATAATTGAAGGGTAGGTTATTGGTAACAGTGAGAGATAGCACATCACAAATTAAATCCGGAAAATCACATTGTGGAAAGTATATGAATTTATTTGCATTCTGCAGAGGGAAATAAGTATTTGATCCCCCACCAACCAGTAAGAGATCTGGCCCCTACAGACCAGGTAGATGCTCCAAATCAACTCGTTACCTGCATGACAGACAGCTGTCGGCAATGGTCACCTGTATGAAAGACACCTGTCCACAGACTCAGTGAATCAGTCAGACTCTAACCTCTACAAAATGGCCAAGAGCAAGGAGCTGTCTAAGGATGTCAGGGACAAGATCATACACCTGCACAAGGCTGGAATGGGCTACAAAACCATCAGTAAGACGCTGGGCGAGAAGGAGACAACTGTTGGTGCCATAGTAAGAAAATGGAAGAAGTACAAAATGACTGTCAATCGACAAAGATCTGGGGCTCCACGCAAAATCTCACCTCGTGGGGTATCCTTGATCATGAGGAAGGTTAGAAATCAGCCTACAACTACAAGGGGGGAACTTGTCAATGATCTCAAGGCAGCTGGGACCACTGTCACCACGAAAACCATTGGTAACACATAACGACATAACGGATTGCAATCCTGCAGTGCCCGCAAGGTCCCCCTGCTCCGGAAGGCACATGTGACGGCCCGTCTGAAGTTTGCCAGTGAACACCTGGATGATGCCGAGAGTGATTGGGAGAAGGTGCTGTGGTCAGATGAGACAAAAATTGAGCTCTTTGGCATGAACTCAACTCGCCGTGTTTGGAGGAAGAGAAATGCTGCCTATGACCCAAAGAACACCGTCCCCACTGTCAAGCATGGAGGTGGAAATGTTATGTTTTGGGGGTGTTTCTCTGCTAAGGGCACAGGACTACTTCACCGCATCAATGGGAGAATGGATGGGGCCATGTACCGTACAATTCTGAGTGACAACCTCCTTCCCTCCGCCAGGGCCTTAAAAATGGGTCGTGGCTGGGTCTTCCAGCACGACAATGACCCAAAACATACAGCCAAGGCAACAAAGGAGTGGCTCAGGAAGAAGCACATTAGGGTCATGGAGTGGCCTAGCCAGTCACCAGACCTTAATCCCATTGAAAACTTATGGAGGGAGCTGAAGCTGCGAGTTGCCAAGCGACAGCCCAGAACTCTTAATGATTTAGAGATGATCTGCAAAGAGGAGTGGACCAAAATTCCTCCTGACATGTGTGCAAACCTCATCATCAACTACAGAAGACGTCTGACCGCTGTGCTTGCCAACAAGGGTTTTGCCACCAAGTATTAGGTCTTGTTTGCCAGAGGGATTAAATACTTATTTCCCTCTGCAGAATGCAAATAAATTCATATACTTTCCACAATGTGATTTTCCGGATTTAATTTGTGATGTGCTATCTCTCACTGTTACCAATAACCTACCCTTCAATTATGGGCTGCTCATGTCTTTGTCAGTGGGCAAACTTACAAAATCAGCAAGGGATCAAATACTTATTTCCCCCACTGTATGCAGCGCTCCACACTTGAACATGAAGAGACATTCCCTGCTCGACAAAGCTTACAATCCAATCAGGACAGACAAACAGGACAAATAAGGGAAATACTTGAGGTGGGAATGATAAAAGAGAGGGTACTGGACAAATGAATAGGGATTAGGAGTTAAAAGCAGCCTCAAAAAGGTGGGCTTTAAGCCTAGATTTGAAGATGACCAGAGATGGAGCTTGACGTACTGGCTCTAGAAGTCTATTCCAGATGTATGGTGCATCAAGATAAAAGGAAGAGTCTGGAGCTGTGGAAATTCTTATTTAATTTTATTCAAATGCTGACCTTTTGTTGTTTTCTCTTGAGGGGCACAAATGAACAAGCTCATGCATGTCCGTACTGGTACAGAAATATTTGCATTACGGAAGATGTTGGTCACTTGTCCATATCCTCTCCTGAAGAAGTAACGAAACAGTGAGAATTCTACAACTGTCGAGAGAAATTGAAAGAAAAATTCCCAGTTATTTGAAGAGATTCTACATACGTATTACCATTATGCCAGTTTATAGATGAAGGTGCTTCTCAGATGCGGACTTTTTCCTTCCCGGGTTTTAACCTAAGTAATCTTTTTGCCATATGGTATTTTACGTTTTTGCTTTTTTTTTCCCTGTTGAATTACGTATATATACATAGGCGCCAATGGTCAACTTCCGGGTGTTGCGCGTGCGGTTTAATTGTTTTAGTTCCGTGGCAGTGACGTCATTGATGTCGCTTCCATGGAGAATACAGAGGTCAGCTCTGCCCTCTTGGCAGCGACCTACTGAGGTAAGCTCCGCCCCTCCACCGACGCAACGTCATTGACGTCGCCACGGAGGTAAGCTCCGCCCCTCCGCCAGTGACGCGTCATTGACGTCGCCACGGAGGTAAGCTCCGCCCCTCCGCCAGTGACGCAACGTCATTGACGTCGCCACAGATGTAAGCTCCGCCCCCTTTAGCCTCCCCAAAACAGTTGGCTACCGACCGTCTATGTATATATATATATATTTTTTTTTTCATGCTTCAGACACAAGATACCACAATTATTAGGTATATTGGAGATTACCTGTGTCTGTATTTCATTGAACCATTGATATATAGCCCCACTCTGTTTTTTATTACATAGTGGTTTAGTTATTCCACTCTGTAGGTTTTTCGGAGGTAGTGGCTGGCCCATGATTGTAGCCTTTATAGGTGTGTCCACTGAGTTGGTACCCTTGGCTGATGAGGCCCTTTGTCTAAAATGATTTAGTTTCTTGTAATACAGCACGGATAATTCATAACCTATTAGAGAAAGTTGCTGTATAGTTTCTTATCTTTGATTAATTTTTCTATACAGAAATATTTGCAACAGCACATAACCAGCAACTCAGCGAAGGCATAAAGCACATCTGTAACAGGCACAACTGGAGGAAGCCATTGCTCCTCAAATAGCACCAAAACTCAGAAACGCCAGTTCTAGACACAGATAAGGCAGAGAGCTAGAGACAGGATCCAATCACAAGCAAGGCAAGCATTTCACACAGCTCTGCTCATTTAATTTCAATGTCCAGAATGTCTTACGTCTTCACTGGTGTACGGTGGCTGTGCTAGACCAAAACTCAAGACACTGTTCTGCACTGCCCGATAGATGGATACCCAAGTCCTGTAACCAAAAACCATTAGGCAACCCCTATCCTTTTTAAATCTGGCCGACTCCTTGTTTATTTTAAGTCGCAGCCTTGGACAATCAAGAGTGGCACAGAAATGGGACCAAGTTCTCTTGCATTTCTAATTGCTCAAAGCAACTATTAAAGCGTATTTTTCACCCACAGCTAAAAAGCATACTTGCCTGTTTCTAGGGGTGCACTTGCTCAAGAACTACTAACACTGAGCAAGCTACTTCACTTTCTATGGAGGGCTAATTTGGGTTTTATTTATTGCATTTGTATCCCACATTTTCCCACCTATCTGCAGTCATTTTGAAGACTATGGTTAAGTATAAACAAAACTGGAAATGACTTCCCTGCATGACAGGCCTCTCTTCCCACAAAGAAAACGTTCGATATTGTGTTTCATTTGAAGGCTGCATTTGGTTGTCCTGTTTCTAACCCTTTATTAAATGACATTTTCAGTTTGGATTTCTAAGACATTGGCAGCAGCTCTCTCAAGTGTATCACTCAGATCTAGGGTTACCATATGTCCGGATTTACCCGGACATGTCCTCTTTTTTTAGGTCATGTCTGGGCAACCGGGCGGGTTTTGCCAATCTGCCCGTTTGTCCAGAAATCCGGACAAACGGGCAGATTGCTAGCCTCCCCTCCCCCTTATTTACTACTGCCCTGGTGGTCTAGTGACCTTTTCCACCTTCGGGCCAGGAAAGAGCCCCCTCTTTCCTGCCTGGAGCACTGTCCTGCATGCAACCTTCCTGTTGGTGATCTCGGCACTGATTCGAAATGGCCACCGAGAGTTGAAGTGACCTCGCAAGACTTCAACTCTCGGCAGCCATTTTGGATTGGCGCAGAGATCACCAACAGGAAGGATGCATGCAGGGCAACGCTCTGGGCAGGAAAGAGGGGGCTCATTCCTGCCCCAAAGAGGTCACTCTGGGCAGTAGTAAGGTAAGGGGAGGGGGGTGATGGGGTGTGTGACAGGGGGGCGAAGCATGTGTCCTTTTTGGGGGACAAAATATAGTAACCCTACTCGGATCCATTTCTGGCCCAGGCACAAAGGAACAATCACATACTAAAATTCAAGTGTACAGCACTGCGTACGTCTAGTAGCGCTATAGAAATGATAAGTAGTAGTAAAATGCCGGTCCATACATTCCCATGTGGCTCCTGCACCTTTTTTTTTTTTTTTTTTTACATTTGTACCCCGCGCTTTCCCACTCATGGCAGGCTCAATACGGCTTACATATTGTATACCTTTCTGTTCCCACACCCCTTTAACTGATTGGTGAAACCCTTGACACCCCCCTTCCTAAACCATGTGCTCACTAGTGACTACTGACAGCTATACACTTCGTTGTTAGTCATTAACAGTGCTAATTGCCAACATGCAGCTAAAGTTGCAGTAGTACAGTTATACTACCAATAAAAAACTCCTAATGGCCTTCACCGTCTAGACCGTGTCAATTTCAAGATCCTTTTCTGCAACCCAACTGGCCTCTTCCTGTTCTCCTTGGGAGGTGTGGGCACCACTGGTCTAAGGCAATGTTTCTTAACCTTTTACAAGCTCAAGGCTTACCCACATTGTTGCATGGCATCCCACCCCGTAGAGTAGGAAGTGTGGACATGAAAGAGGACGCATATGGCCAAAAGATTTGAGGAATACTTCAGGGAGACTCACTCTTGCCACTCATCTTTTGTATAGCATTTATTTCACCGAGTACTCTTCATTCTTTGGGATATGGAATTAGGCCTAATTCTAAATATGGTAACAATCCAGTAGTAACATCAGACTATTTAAAGATGAATTCAAGCTCTATAGTTCCTGTGATTGACACTTGGCAGAACAACTCTGTAGTTGGAAACTTCTCAGATGACATCAGGATGTATTGGCCTGGACAAAAGTGTTAAAGCAACCTTCAGACAAAAACTTGAGAAAACCTGAAAGCTTCTGACTGACTGGAGGAGTGGCCTAGTGGTTAGGGTGGTGGACTTTGGTCCTGGGGAACTGAGGAACTGAGTTCGATTCCCACTTCAGGCACAGGCAGCTCCTTGTGACTCTGGGCAAGTCACTTAACCCTCCATTGCCCCATGTAAGCCGCATTGAGCCTGCCATGAGTGGGAAAGCACAGGGTACAAATGTAACAAAAATAAAATAGATACTATTGGAGATTCTACATGGAATGTTGCTACTATTGGAGATTCTACATGGAATGTTGCTATTCCATGTAGAAGGCTGCGCAGGCTTCTGTTTCTATTGAGTCTGACGTCCTGCACGTATGTGCAGGACGTCAGACTCACAGAAGCAAAAGCCTGCGCGGCCACATTAGTGATCTGCAAGGGCCGACTTCTACATGGAATGTTGCTAGTGGAATAGCACATTCCATGTAGAATCTCAAATAGTAGCAACAGTGGAGGAGTGGCCTAGTGGTTAGGGTGGTGGACTTTGGTCCTGGGGAACTGAGGAACTGAGTTTGATTCCCACTTCAGGCACAGGCAGCTCCTTGTGACTCTGGGCAAGTCACTTAACCCTCCATTGCCCCAGGTACAAATAAGTACCTGTATACAATATGTAAGTCGCATTGAGCCTGCTATGAGTGGGAAAGCGTGGGGTACAAATGTAACAAAAAAAAAAACTGATGATAGACAAAAATTTGTAAACAGATAGTGAAACAGTACTTTAACATCAGAGATACAAGCCATTATATCAACGTCAATTTCCATATTCTCTTACTGCTTTGAGACTGCAGACTGGCCTCAAGACCGAGCAAGAAAACTACTCCAGGTCCTTGTGATAGTTTATAAGAATCCATCAATACGAGAAAGTAGGCGGCCCAACTGGAGTATGGATACAAGGTGGGCACTTGTGATATAATTCTGTAAATCATAGAGAGAGACTATTTGAGGATCTTCTGAAATCAAGAAAATGTGACAGAAAGAGAATATATTTCTCATCATATTGGGCACCACAGACTTGAATAAAAGCCAATACCAAGCACACCTTGACAGGTTGCCTACATGCATTACATCCTCTGAATTCCAAAGGGAATTTCTGTGGCATGGTGCAAGTATTATGCACTAGATTTGAGAGACTGAGATTCTCCACATACCTTAGCTTAGGAGTCACATTCATTACAGTCATGGAGACACACCCCTAAAAGAATGCAAGGGAAGAACTAAAACCCCTGGAGGCTAGAAGGACTCAAAGGAGGCTCAGGAGGGGGGGGGGGAAGCCTTCAAATATGGGAACCAGATGATGGGAGACCGAGTAAGCTCTGCCTACAGCATGTTCAGGAGTCTTTGTAAATTAGAAGGCCAGCCCCTGGCTCTTCCCAACTGGTTCCAGGGGATAATTTATGGCACTTGTACCCTACTTCCTTGGTTCAGCTTTGATCTACTCTTATCTACAGAGAGCTCAAATCAAGAACAGCATTAATAAGTGTTCTAGGTCAAGGTTTTCATGTTTAATCTTTGATTGCTCAAAGCACTTAAAAAAACTCAATTTCTTCCTGTAGCTGAAACCTCAAAGAAACATCTTACATGATAAGCATATATGTCATGGCTTTGCCTGCGCTCTTCCCCACAGCTCTGCCCCAGAACACGCCTACACTTGGGTCACACCAGTATTGCTTTCTTGTCACTGCACTTTTACATACAACCGATAGGGTATCTATATAATAATTGGTCACTCTGCCTCCCTGGATGGCTGGCTGGCTGGGTTCGTAACAGCATGAAAATGAGCTGACATTAGCTCGCCTCCAGCGTTCGCTGCCCTCTCAGTGTCCCGCCCTCGCGGAAAGACGAAATGATGTCAGAGGAGGGCGGGACACAGAGGGAAGGCAAGGGAAGGCTGGAGGTGACGCAAGCCGAGCCTGCCACCGCTGCGACCTGAGGTAACATGAACAGCTTAAAGACAGGGCGGCAGGAAGGAGAAGAGGGCATGGGAGAGGAAGGGAGGGGAGAATCGCTGGACATGAATGAGATGGGAGAGTTGGGCAGGACAGAGGAGCATTGCTGGACATGGATGGGATGGGATGGGAGGGAAGGGGAGAATCGCGGAACATGGGGGGAAGGGCAGGGGAGAGACGAGAAATCGCTTAGACAAGAGCCTTCCTAGGGACCGTTTCATTTTTCACGAAACGGGCTTTGATGCTTGTTTTTAATAAGTCACACACTAGGAACAATACACTTCCTTAAAAGGTGTAATTAAATGCATCAATCAGTCCATTTGAAATCTTGTAAAAACTCTTCAAATTCCAACAGTTATTACAAAATTTATCATGGAACATGAAAGGGAGGAAAAGCTTCAGAATCCAATCTAGGACACAGACATCCTCACAGACTAATGGGTTACCTCAGGCATAAAAACCTCCCCATTCAATGCCCAGTACATTTCTCACAATTTTCATGCAGACTTAAAAATCCAAAAAAAAGTAAAGTCAAAAAGTGAAACCACTTTATCTGAAAATCATTTTAATCTCATCAGAATTGCTCTCAGGAGTGCCGCAGATAAAATTAAGTTGGTCCCGAATACCCTGAAGCAACATTTCATGCAAAACACTGGTCTCTGTCCATGGGACCTTTTCAGCAGTGCTCTCAAAAGATTATAACGATTTTCAGATAAAAATTCAAAAAGTGAAACCACTTAAGTCTGCAAGAAAATTGTGAGGAGGAAAAAAAAATGTACTGAGCGTTGAATGGGGAGGTTTTTATGACCGAGGTATCCCGTCAAAGTCTGTGATGACGTCTTATGTCCTAGATTGGGTTCTGGGGTTCTGGGGTTCTGAGGCTTTTCCTCCCTTTCATGATAAAAAGATTTTGTGATGACTGTTTAAAGAGTTGGAATTTTGAAGAGTTTTTTTATTAAGATCTGAAATGGCTGATTGACGCAATTAATTACACTGTTTATAGAAGTGGATTATTATTCATATTTTCTGACAGTTGTAGTGGACTCCACTAGGGTTTTTTTTTAATTCTAGTAATTCTATAAAAGTCCTTTACAGGCAAAAAGTCCTTTATAAAAATTCCCCTCCTCCTCACAGTTTATAGATGATCTCTCCCACTGAAGTGTAATGCAGCAGCTTTGTACCGTTAAACCAGCAGGAGATGGTGTATTTATAGTCCGCTTATAATTAAGCGGACTAGACAAGATTCAATTTGAAAGATTCAAATTGCAAAAAAAATAAAATAAAATAAAGATCTACAAAACTGTTCACTCTGCAGATTTCACTTACCTAGGAACCAAATGGTGGAACTCCTGACCACCCAAAATAAGAAATACACAGGAATATACTAGATTCCGCAAAAACCTCAGATGGTTCCTATTCAAACAAACCCTCACAAAGAACAATCATATCTCAAACAACTAATTATTACCTGAATTGGTTATTACTCTATCGTTAACTTTCACTTTGCTTCATGTACAATTTCTCATTCATAATAGATTTTCTAAATCTTAAACATCCATAGTTATCCCAGTACGTTTATGATACTGTATTGTAAAATTGGATTCTTGCAACAAATTACTTTCTTATGCATTATTCTTTGTTGTGTATCCTATACGGTTTATTGTAAGCCACATTGAACTCAAACCTGTTTGGGATAATGTGGGATATAAATGTCACAAATAAATAAATACATAGTAACATAGTAGATGACGGCAGAAAAGACCTACACGGTTCATCCAGTCTGCCCAACAAGATAAACTCATTTTACATGGTATGTGGTACTTTATATGTATACCCGAGTTTGATTTGTCCTTGCCTTTCTCAGGGCACAGACCGTAGAAGTCTGTCCAGCACTGTTCTTGTACTAAAAGTTCTGAAGATTCTGGAATCCTAAAGAGTTACAAGATTCCGGAATCCCAATTAGTAGCAACATTCCATGTAGAACCCCAAAGAGTAACATAGTAACATAGTAAATGATGGCAGATAAAGACCTTACGGTCCATCCAGTCTGCCCAACAAGATAAACTCATTTTACATGGTATGTGATACTTTATATGTATACCCGAGTTTGATTTGTCATTGCCTTTCTCAGGGCACAGACCGTAGAAGTCTGCCCAGCACTGTTCTTGTACTGAGTTCTGAAGCTAACATCGAAGCCCCTTAAAATTTACACTCCAGCCCATCCCTATCTATTCAGTCGCGATCAGGGCATAGACCATAGAAGTCTGCACAGCTCCCGTTTTGTTGCCAATTACCAGCGTCGCCACCCAATCTTCCACGGAACCATTCCTTCTAAACAGGATTCCTTTGTGTTTATCCCACACATGTTTGAATTTCATTACCGTTTTCATCTCCACCACCTCCCGCGGGAGGGCATTCCAAGCATCCACCACCCTCTCCGTGAAAAAATACTTCCTGAAATTAGTCCTGAGTCTGCCCCCCTTCAACCTCAATTCATGTCCTCTAGTTCTACTGCCTTCCTGTTTCCAGAAAAGGTTTGTTTGCGGATTAATACCTTTCAAATATTTGAACGTCTTTGTATCATATCACCCCTGTCTCTCCTTTCCTCCAAGGTATACATGTTCAGGTCAGCAAGTCTCTCCTCGTATGGTTTGCAATGCAAATCCCATACCATTTTCGTAGCTTTTCTTTGCACTGTTTCCAGTCTTTTTACATCTTTAACCAGATACGGCCTCCAAAACTGAACACAATACTCCAAGTGGGGCCTCACCAACGACTTGTAGCGGGGCATCAACACCTCCTTTCTTCTGCTGGTTATGCCCCTCTCTACGCAGCCTAGCATCCTTCTGGCCACGGCAGATCCATTTTTCAGCACGCCTGTAAAAAAAAATGCCTTTTAAAAAAAGTTTTGCTGAAAATGGACGTGCGACAAAATAAAGATTGGCGTGCGTCCATTTTGAGTCCGAGACCTTACCGCCAGCTATTGACTTAGCAGTAAGGTCTCTTGCGCTAACCGTGTGGTAATCACCTACACGCATCAAGTCAGGAGTTACTGCCCAATTTTTGCCGCGCACCAGAAAATTAAATATTTTTTCTGGCACGTGTAGCAGACATGCACAAAAAAATGAAATTACCGCACGGACCACGCGGTAGCTCCAAATTGACGAACGGGTGCATGTAGGCACCTATGCAGCTTAGTAAAAGGGGCCCATAGGTAGTTAAAGAATCGCGGAACAATATATGTTAAAACCAGAAGAACTGATAACAGTATTTAACTTGATAATTTCATCATTAAGATATTTTTCCCTCCCCCCTGGAGATGCACAACATCCTCACTCATAGCATATGATAATAAGACTAAGGAGGCTAGGACTTTTTAGCTTGGAGAAGAGACGGCTGAGGGGAGACATGATAGAGGTATATAAAATGATGAGTGGAGTGGAACAGGTGGATGTGAAGCGTCTGTTCACGCTTTCCAAAAATACTAGGACTAGGGGGCATGCGATGAAACTACAGTGTAGTAAATTTAAAACAAATCGGAGAAAATGTTTCTTCACCCAACGTGTAATTAAACTCTGGAATTCGTTGCCGGAGAAAGTGGTGAAGGCGGTTAGCTTAGCAGAGTTTAAAAAGGGGTTGGACGGTTTCCTAAAGGACAAGTCCATAAACCACTACTAAATGGACTGGGGAAAAATCCACAATTTCGGGAACAACATGTATAAAATGTTTGTACGTTTGGGAAGCTCGCCAGGTGCCCTTGGCCTGGATTGGCCGCTGTCGTGGACAGGATGCTGGGCTCGATGGACCCTTGGTCTTTTCCCAGTGTGGCAGGACTTATGTACTTATAATGATACACAATAAGCAGCCTTGATGTTCATCTCTTTTGCCATTTGCAGGGCAGACCGTAGAAGTCTGACCAGCACTGGCCTTAGTTCCCAGCTACTGGAGTTGCCGAATCTTCATCTGTCTTGCCATTTGCAAGACAGACCATAGATACTTACTTTGACGGTTGAATCCAGCCAGTGGGACGTAGTCTGGGGACCCCAGTTTTTTTTTTTTCCAGCCCACCAAATTTTCCCTGCTCACAGCCAAATCCGTCTGTGGTGGGATTTCCAGCCTCGGTTGAACAAGAGAGGGACTTGTGAGGTGACAGGAAAGAGAAGGAAGGGGGGGGGGTGAAAAGTGAGGGACAAAAAGAAAAGACTGAGGAAAGGGGGGGAAGAGGAGTAGGAAGTGCAGAAGTGCACTGTAGGGTGTAAGTGCATCACAGACATCACCCCGTCATTCAGCCACCTGCCCACCAGGGGACAGATGCTGGGAAAAAAGGACGAATGCAGGTAACAGGGTTGCCCACGTTCTAGAAATATTTCCTACATCTCTTGAAACCCTGCCCCCACTTTTCAAATTCTGAGGAAGGGAGATCACTGAAAGAACCAGAAAGTCCCCATTATCCAGTCTACAAACTCCAAAAGGGTTGCTTGCTCCAACCACCATATAAAAGACAGCCATTAGCAATGTTCCAAACCAAGCCTCCTGCCTAGCAGATGTGAAAACTGCAGGCTTGTAGTACGTTCTTAAAATAAAAGATGTGAAATATTTCAGTACTGGCTTGTGAATATTAGCACAGCTTTAAAAAAAGCAGCTAACGTTGAGATGTTCCTTATTTTATCAAGTCACCTGCTTAATCTTCAGCACTCAGACGAGTGAATCCAACCACAGAAGTGGAAAAGATAACTAAACGCAATACCGTCTGTTCCAGCAGAGCTATTAGGGACGATCTTTTCCTCTACGGATAATATTGTACCTAAAGATAACTTTCCTCTCAAATAATCCCACAGAACTTAAACAGCAGCTTTTACAATATCACAGCAGTTGCTGCTGAACATAACCTGATTAATACCGAAGACGGGTGTTTCAAGGCAGGGCCTGGGGATCTTCTGGAAGGGTTCCAATGTTGAGAGCTAAGTGTATTACCTTCTCAAGGTGTCATACTAATAGCAGAAGCTTCCAGCAACAGTGGCACGTCCTTCATTCTATACAAGTAAAGGCGTTACGTGGAAAGCCTCAAAACTACAGTCTCTTGAAGTTTGCCAACAGAAGGTCAATAATTTATTTGTTACATTTGTATCCCACATTTTCCCACCTATTTGTAGGCTCAATGTGGCTTACATAGTACCGGAGAGGCATTTGCTGACTCCGGTGTGAATAAATACATTGTGATGTTGTGGTAGGTAAAGTTCGTGATGACTTCTCCTTGCAAGTGAATTACTGTACCCTCCAAACTACCCCCACACAAAATGCCTCCATTGCCCCAAAAAATAGACCTACAACTGTTACCATATCTCCCCCTCCCCGAGTATTCCCACCATGCCAGCCAGTCCCTCCCCTCTTTCCTCTAAGCAGTAGAGGCTCCTGCCTAGTTAAATCCTGGGAATATTCAATATTCAGTGGCTCTTAAGCCAGATAAAAAACCACTGAGTAGGCCACACTAGCCACCTAAGTCTAAACTAGCTCTAAGAACGGAGTCAAGGTGGAGTTAATACTTAAGAGCTGAACGTCAGCATTTAATTGATAGGCTGAAGAGGCTGGGGCTCTTCAGCTTGGAGAAAAGGCGGCTGAGGGGAGATATGACAGAGGTCTATAAGATAATGAGTGGAATGGACCGGGTTGATCTGGAGCGTCTTTTTACGCTTTCCAAAAATACTAGGACAAGGGGGCATACGGTGAAGCTGCAGTGTGGTAAATTTAAAACGAATCTGAGGAAATTTTTCTTCTCTCAACGCGTAGTTAAACTCTGGAATTCGTTGCCGGAAAAGGTGGTTAAGGTGGTCAACTTAGCGGACTTCAAAAAAGGGTTGGACGGCTTCCTGGAGGAAAAAGCCATAGAATGTTATTGAATGGACGAGGGAATAATACAGTATTTCTAGGATGGGCGGGACAAATTGCTTGTTCTTTTGGCCGCTGTCGGTGATAGGGTGCTGGGCTCAATGGACCCTTGGTCTGTCCCGGCATGGCGATGCTTATGTACTTATAACTACATAAAGTAATCGGACCACACAGAACACAGTCCTATGTTCGTCCATTTTCACCTAGCCAGTTTAAGAGTTGAATATCGAGCTTAACCAGCCACCCACACATCCCCAGATATTCAATGCCAGTACCCGGACATGGCCTGGCACTGGAAAAATATAGAAACGAAAAAAAGAGGGGGAAAAATGGAAGGTATATAATGTTTATATAGATTTTACTGTACAGATGTTTCATGCAACATTGACATTCTATGGGAATATTGTACATGCGAATATGTATTTATGTAAAAACCTTTCAGTTTTCATTATAAGCTCACTGCTCATAACTATACACATTATAGCATATCCTTACAATATACTATTTCATTCATATGCTCTGTACGTTTAGTACCTATTCTATTCATTATTTATATGTATTCTATTATACGCATTGTTCTTGCAATATTAGCACCTTATGAGAGCATTGTATATGTGAACACATTTTTTGACGTTTAGCAAAGGATGTTATTCCCACATTTTATCTTTTCATTTTATTTGTTTTTTTATGTTATTGCTTACTGTGGTTTTTTTTTATCATATATGTTTTATGTTTTTTTTTTACTTAATTTTTCTTTATTTGCATATGTATGTTTTATAGACTCCTGATGCAGGCCTGACGGCCGAAACACAACAGTTGTGTCGAGTCTTTTCATCAATAAACAAACTTTTAAAGATTCTTGTCTCCAGGATTTGTATTCCCATGGTCAAACATCCCACTCTCACTTATACTTGTGTTTTCCCGTGGGGCGTTCGAGTTCTCCGCTTGGTTGCGGATTCTTCTGAACAGGTGCCCAACATAACTGCATACATACACTGGAATAAAAAATTACTTTCTAAAATGCCCTCCATCAGGGCAGTGAAAGGGAGGGCATTATTGCACAACGCAATGAACTTTTGGCTGCATCGAGAGGAGGCGTTTCCAAAAGTGGTGAGGACGGAGAAGGAAAACGAGGACTTCTTTCCAACCCCTCCAAGAGCCATGCTCCGCATGCTTTTCCCACTTGCTTTCATAGTCTTGTAGCAATATCCAAACAGCTAAAAATAAGTAACAGGATTGCGAATTGGCCACTGGTGGCGAGTCAACCAGCCAATGCAGGTCTGTGTTAGAAACTTCTCTTCCCCAGAATTTACGTTAGTAATTGGGGCACTGTTCAAACTGCTCTGCATTGCAACTTGCACATCTTAAGGGGTTTGTGAACCAATGAAGCACTCTGAGGCCCATAAGAGCACACCTCACCACATTTATACACAGTCACGTCTACCCTATTTCCGTAGCAGGCAACGGTTTCATCTTACAGTTCTCCTAAGCCTTGTACTAAATTAGAATGTCCTTCAATGAAATATTAGCCAACACTGTCAGATACTATAGTGACATAAGCATTTCCATGTCCAGAAGATTACAGCAACAACACTTAAAAAAGAAAGAACAAAGCAAAAGAATTGAAGAAAACCCAACTGAAATGGCCAAGGAGCATCTAGAAGTATGTTCAGACACACACACAACTAACCATAATCAAACATGGATAAGGTAAAACAGTAAATTACACTGAGATCATTTTTAATGGATGTGCTATATATAATTACAGTATTTTGTTACAGGGAAAAGATGACAGCAGATAAAAAGACTTGAACAGTCCATGCAGTCTACCCAACAAGATAAACTAATTTTACATGGTATGTGGTACTTTATATGTATACCCGAGTTTGATTTGTCCCTGCCATTCTCAGGGCACAGACCACAGAAGTCTGCCCAGTACTGTTCTTGTACTAAAAGTTCTGAAGCTAATGTCAAAGACCCCTTAAAATTTACACTCCAGCCCATCCATATCTATTCAGTTACAATCAGGGCGTAGACCATACAAGTCTGCCCAGCACTACTGGGAGCCTGAAAAACAGCTACCACATCCAAGGAAGGCAGCAGGCACGCAAATACCTACTCCCAACTCGGGGAGATAGTGACGAAAAATATGGTGTTAAGTTAACCGTTTTGATGTTTTAACATTAAAAATACTGTATTCTCTTACTTGCATTATGAGTTAAACACATTTTTTTTTAAATTAAGATCGACACAAAATAAATTTGTTCAAAAACTGAGGGTTAGTGTATCATCACACCTCAAACCGCACTGGCTCCCCATCACTGAAAGAATTAGGTTCAAAGGTGCCTGTTTAATCTTCCAAATCTTAACATGGCTTCACCTCAGAACTACTAACGAGGGTTGCATCACTATGTCCGGTCCAGTCAAATAGACTGATGTTATTCTCACCATCTCAAACAAATTCGATACCAGAAGATCTTTGGAACACTATTCCCAGCGCTAGGAGTCACTTTATGGAACTCATCACCTACTTCCGTTAGAACAGAAAATAGCTACCTCAGCTTCCGGAAGAGAATCAAAACCTCTCTCTTCCCAAAGACCTATCAGAACGGCCCACTACTTCTGTTATTGCCCTCGAATCATCCATAAGACTTTCCTATAATGATCTTTGTCATGTCTACACTCTGTAAACCACACTGAACCCTGATATTAGCGGTATATAAAAATTGATTTGAATTATGAATTTAACACCCCTTTGCCTGAGCTCTTCTGGGTCCGAGTGGGCTGGAGTCCCTGTAAAGGGCAGACTGTCAGACCCTCGCTCACTCACTTGGCATACGGTGCCTCCACCTGGGGAAAGAAGCATTAGCAGGTGGAATGACCCTCTTCTCTCCCAGGAAACTCAAAATCAAGTTCAAAACATCTGAGGAAAGCAAGGCTGGCAGTTAAATTAGGCTGTCTTGTGTGTGTGTGTGGGGGGGGGGGGGGGCAACTGTAAACTTTCTAGTCCAAAATGACCACTCCTCAGTCAGCAGCTTAAAACTAAAAAAAACCAAGTATATTCTTTAACTGTATACCACAAGAACATTCCAACTGTATGAACTCTTCACCACGTGATGCAATCTTTAACCAAGGCGTACTCCGGTATTCTTCTCGGGTGTATTTACAAGGTGCTCTGAAGTAGAATTATTTACACTTTATACACACTCCTGTCTATGCCTATCCCCCATAGACAAGTGTCCCAAAGGCTATGTTCTTTTCTGTATCTCAGGTCTTAAGTACATAAGTATTGCCATACTGGGACAGACAAAGTCCATCAAGCCCATTATCCTGTTTCCAACAGTGGCCAATCCAGGTCACCTGGCAAGATCTCAAAGAAGTACAATACATTTTATGCTGCTTATCCTAGAAATAAACAGTGGATTTTCCCCCAAGTCCATTTTAATAATGGTCTATGGATTTTTCCTTTAGGAAGCCATCCAAACCTTGGGCTTCCTCCCACCCAGGGACCTCCCAGTAACTCAACAGGGACTTACTCTTTAGTAAACCCCATATAATGGGGGGATTACATACACACAAAAATCAGAACATTCAAGTATCATGGACGTCCCAGCAACCATATACATTGTGCTCTTCTACAACCTCATATCAAAGGCTGTTCTAGAATACCGACTCAGTTACATTAATAATGACACCATTTGAATTGTGTTTTTGCACCGAGGATTCTTTCCTACCAGTGTAATGATCTGATGTTTCCCATCATAATAAGGACCACTATAGGACCTTCTGGTGAGGGACGTTATGGTACTGGGGCCACTTGATAACAGTGACCATAATATGATCAGTTTTGACATCGACCTTGAAGTAACTATACACAGAAAGTCAAATACGTTAGCGTTTAACTTTAAAAAAGGAGACTATGATAAAATGAGAAGAACGGTAAAAAAAAAAAAAACTTAGGGGGGCAACTGAGAGAGTAAAAACTGTACAACAGGCGTGGACGCTGTTCAAAAATACCATCCTGGAGGCCCAGGCCATACATATTCCGCAAATTAGAAAAGAAAGACAGAAGTCCAAAAGACACCCGGCCTGGTTGAAAAGTGAGGTGAAGGAAGCTATTAGGGCTAAAAGAAACGCCTTCAGAAAATGGAAGAAGGAACCGTCTGAAAATAACAAGAAACAGCATAAGGAGTGTCAAAACAAATGCAAGGCGCAGATTAAGAAGGCCAAGAGGGAGTATGAAAAAAAGATAGCATTAGAGGCAAAAAAACATAGTAAAAAATTTTTTCGGTATATTAAAAGCAGGAAGCCGGCAAAAGAATCGGTTGGGCCGCTGGATGACCGAGGGGTAAAAGGGGTGATCAAGGAAGACAAAGACGTAGCGGAGAGACTGAATGAATTCTTTGCTTCGGTCTTCACCGAGGAAGATTTGGGTGGGATACCGGTGTAGGAAATGGTATTTCAAGCGGACGAGTCGGAGAAACTTACTGACTTCACGGTAAACCTGGAGGACGTAATGGGGCAGTTCGGCAAACTGAAGAGTAGCAAATCTCCTGGACCGGATGGTATTCATCCTAGAGTACTGATAGAACTGAAAAACGAGCTTGCGGAGCTACTGCTAGTGATATGCAACTTATCCTTAAAATCGAGCGTGGTACCGGAAGATTGGAGGGTGGCCAATGTAACGCCCATTTTTAAAAAAGGCTCCAGGGGAGATCCGGGAAATTATAGACCGGTGAGTCTGACGTCGGTGCCTGGGAAAATGGTAGAGGCTATTATTAAAAACAAAATTACAGAGCACATCCGAGGACATGGATTACTGAGACCAAGTCAGCATGGCTTTTGTGTGGGGAAATCTTGCCTGACCAATTTACTTCAATTCTTTGAAGGAGTGAACAAACATGTGGACAAAGGGGAGTCGGTTGATATTGTGTATCTGGATTTTCAAAAGGCGTTTGACAAGGTACCTCATGAAAGGCTACAGAGGAAATTGAAGGGTCATGGGATAGGAGGAAATGTCCTATTGTGGATTAAAAACTGGTTGAAGGATAGGAAACAGAGAGTGGGGTTAAATGGACAGTATTCACAATGGAGAAGGGTAGTTAGTGGGGTTCCTCAGGGGTCCGTGCTAGGACCGCTGCTTTTTAATATATTTATAAATGATTTAGAGATGGGAGTAACTAGCGAGGTAATTAAATTTGCTGATGACACAAAGTTATTCAAAGTCGTTAAATCGCGACAGGATTGTGAAAAATTACAAGAGGACCTTACGAGACTGGGAGACTGGGCGGCTAAATGGCAGATGATGTTTAATGTGAGCAAGTGCAAGGTGATGCATGTGGGAAAAAAGAACCCGAATTATAGCTACGTCATGCAAGGTTCCACGTTAGGAGTTACGGACCAAGAAAGGGATCTGGGTGTCGTCGTCGATAACACACTGAAACCTTCTGCTCAGTGTGCTGCTGCGGCTAAGAAAGCGAATAGAATGTTGGGTATTATTAGGAAAGGTATGGAAAACAGGTGTGAGGATGTTATAATGCCGTTATATCGCTCCATGGTGCGACCGCACCTTGAGTATTGTGTTCAATTCTGGTCGCCGCATCTCAAGAAAGATATAGTAGAATTGGAAAAGGTGCAGCGAAGGGCGACTAAAATGATAGCGGGGATGGGACGACTTCCCTATGAAGAAAGACTAAGGAGGCTAGGGCTATACAGCTTGGAGAAGAGACGGCTGAGGGGAGACATGATAGAGGTATATAAAATAATGAGTGGAGTGGAACAGGTGGATGTGAAGCGTCTGTTCACGCTTTCCAAAAATACTAGGACTAGGGGGCATGCGATGAAACTACAGTGTAGTAAATTTAAAACAAATCGGAGAAAATTTTTCTTCACCCAACGTGTAATTAAACTCTGGAATTCGTTGCCGGAGAAAGTGGTGAAGGTGGTTAGCTTAGCAGAGTTTAAAAAGGGGTTGGACGGTTTCCTAAAGGACAAGTCCATAAACCGCTACTAAAGGGACTTGGAAAAATCCAAAATTCCAGGAATAACATGTATAGAATGTTTGTACGTTTGGGAAGCTTGCCAGGTGCCCTTGGCCTGGATTGGCCGCTGTCATGGACAGGATGCTGGGCTCGATGGACCCTTGGTCTTTTCCCAGTATGGCATTACTTATGTACTTATGTACTTATGTACTTATGAGCGACATTGATGAGGACACTAGAAAACCCCAAGTGTCAAACTTAGAATACAAACCTTCTGGGGACATGGAAGGGGCGTAGCCAGACACCCAATTTTGGGTGGGCCTGGGCCCAAGATGGGTGGGCAGAACTCCGCCTTGTCCCACAAGTAATTTGGTCTCTCTCTCTCTCTCTTGCCTGCATGCCATATGGTCTCTCAAACATCCCCCTCCCCCGCATACCTTTTAAATAGCAGATTTTCACTGGCAACGAGCAGCAACTAATACACACCGCTCATCTTGGCCCCACAGCCTTCCCTCTGATGCAACTTCCTGTTTCTGCATAAGCAGGAATACATCAGAGGGAAGGCTACAGGGCCGGTGCGAACAGTATGTATCAGTATGTATCTGCTATTTAAAAGGTATGCAGGAGGGACAGTTGGGAGTTTTTGGCTGGTGGGGCTTGGGAATCCCTGCCAGCCACATTAGAGATATGCTGCTATTGGGTGGGCCTGAACCCAAAGTGGATGGGCCTGGGCCCACCCTTGGCTATGCCACTGAAATAACTGCTGTACCTGAATATAATTCACCTTGAGCTAAGAAAAAGGCAGGAACTAAATTTAGAAAACAAAAATTAATCAGAATCTATCAGAAGAGCTCAATGGCTTTTCCTTGGGGGGAAAAAATGTCTTTCAAACCTACGAATGGGTGAAAATCAGTTGCACACTTCAGTAACATAGTAAAAATGCCCTAACACCTGTTCACACCTCATGAACAAATGTGATTTGGGCCTTTAAACTTTAAACCATTTTTATTGGGGATCAAAACACAGAACAGCAACAATACAAGCCATAAATGCCAGGTCAAATAATGGCATCTTTGACTTCATACACTAATACAATCGTCCCATTTTAGTAACATAATAAGCCATTAATTTTCCTCCCTCTGTCAACACCCACTTCCCCCAATTCAAAATACTAACGGCCTGACGCACAAAGCTTACCGTGCTGGTAACATTTGCTTTAGACTAGTTGTAGCCAGTCTAAAGTAAACGTTATTTAGCGAGTAATGTACAAAGGGGTTTTCCATGGCTCTAACGTGTACCATTAGAAGGTATTGAAAACCCTATGGAAATACATTACAAGGGTATCAGTAGTATAAAAACAGTTCTGTGAACAGAGCGCTTACATTTAACGTGCAAAATTTTACAGCAATTCTGGACCTGTCATTATGGGCCCGCTGAACCCCACCACCCCTCCCCCAACCCAGGCCAGACCCTCCCCCCTCCCCATTAGCAACTAAAAAGATCTGGTAGTCTAGAGGGATTCTCTCTACCCCCCAGACCCTCCCACATACATTTATGTAGGAGGCAGGAGGAGGAGGCGCCTTGGGTCCACCCGCTTCCAAAATGGCAACGCACAGCTCATGCTTGGTGCATCATGGGATGCACTCAGCAGGACTATAATGAGGTTTCCCCCCCCCCCCTCTTTTATGGTGCTTAGTCCTGCCCAGTGCATCTCAGAATACAGCAAGCAGGGGTTGGATGCTGCCATTTTGACTAGGGTGGATTCAGAGGCAGGAGGTGTTGCTCCTGACTCCAACATTTTATGGTACAGGGAGGGGAGGGGAGGGGAGGGGAGGTCGGGTCAGAATCACTAGACTACCAGGGAGATTTCTGCTGGGGGGGGGCAAGGTCCACTGGACCACCAGCGATTTCTTGTTCTGGGGGGAGGGTCGGGAAGAGGTCCACTGGACCACCAGGGATTTTCTGCAAGCTGTCAAATGCATTTGACAGCTTCGAGTCTCAAACAGCCACCGATGCACAAAGGAGGAAATGTGGATCTCATTTGCATGCAATCCCCTTTGTGCACTGGTCACTGTTTATGACTCAATTTTTCCCACATCACCTGTTATATAACAGATGCCACTGTGCGTCAGCCCCTAAGTGGTGAATTGGAGATTGTTGATAATCCCCCTCCAATTCTCAAGGGTATAAAATTAGAGAGCTTAGACTGATAGCTCCTTGAAATCTGAATGCACCCTCCCTCCCCCCTTTAGTTACCCAAGCATCCTCCCCACTCCCCTCCCCTTCTCTCCCCCTCATGACTTGGGGACAATATTGCAATAGAATTTACAGCAATCTGGAATTAACCAATTGTGGCAACGAACAAATGGGTTTTAACAGCTGTTAAAATGGCTTAGCTGAGCATTTTCAAAAAAGGTTTTAACCAGCTAACCTCGGCACTTGGTTGGTTAAAGTGCTGCTTTTCTAAAAGCTCTCCCCACTGAACAGCTACATTTACATTTACCTAAATTTCACAAGCTCACATTTAACCTGTCCAAAAAAAGAGCTTCAGGTCATTTTTACGGTTAAATGGCCGAGTTCAGGAAAGACCCCCTCCCCCCCCCCCCCCCCCAGCTGCAAACAGCAAGCCCAAATTTAGCCCCTTCAAACAAAGCGATCAGCTAAAAATGTAGCTGTGATCTTATCCACTCAGCAGCTGCTTGAAAACTGAGCAGGAAAACCTGTCCCCAGAGCTAGTCTAGAAACAGACCCTGTGTAGAAGCGTTTCAGAACAGCTAGTTTAAGGCTACTGAAAGCAATGAGCTGGTTTAATCGGCCTGAGGAAGGGACTCTGGACAGAGCCGACCAGAGTAATACGATGGAAACTAATGTTACTCAATTTCTAGCTAGAAGAACACCAGGGAAGACAGGGTGGCAAGCTCACATGTGGGTGTACCGGTGTAACCATGCCACCAAGAGAGCAGAGATGCAAACTGGTACCGGAAAGGATTCTGGCAGGGGAGCTAATGCAGTGATGGTTGGGACTTCAGCAGATGGTATAGAGCAGTGGTTCTCAAGCCTGTCCCGGGGACCACCAACCAGCTGAGTTTGCAGGATATCCCTAATAAATATGCATGACACAGATTAGCCTATAATGGAGGAAATAGGCATGCAATTCTGTCTCATGCATATTTAGGGATATCCTGAAAATCTAACTTGCTGGTGTTTTAGCCTTATTACTTTCTGCTGTAAATTACAAGTCAAAATGTGTTTAGCAAACATGTCCTTAATTTTAGAGGGTAAGGATATTCATGAGGCCAATTTCTTTATGATGGTGTATTTTCCTGGTAATGTCCAGCCTCTTTTGATGTAATCTGCTTAGAACTGAGAGGTTAAGATATATTGTTATGCTCCCCAGGACAGGTTCGGGAAGCACTGGTTTGGAGGACCAGTTCAGAGAATCCTTCATTGTACAACTGCATAAGTATTCCAATTACAGGGCCTCGAAGGAGTGTATTGCTATTTTTCCTCACTACCTCCGAGTCGGGAGTGGAGAATTTGCAGGCCTGCTGCCTCCCTTGGATGTGGTAACTTATTTCTCATGCTCCCTCTCCAGAATCAAACCCCAATGCCCTGTTACCTGTGGTCAACACGTCGGCACAAAGTTGATAGGGCAGACCAGTGGCGTAGACAAAGGTGGGCTTGGGTGGGTGCAGGCCCACCCAGCAACAGAACAGCTGCGATGTGGCTGGCAGGGAACCCCATCAGCTGAAGACTCCCAGCATCTCTCCCTCCCCTCCCGCCCCCCAGGCGATGGGGGAGTGGAGTTAAGCGATCCCCAAACTCCCCGGTACCTTTTAATCCTTCAGTTCTTTACCTGCAATGACACATACCCGTTTCTCACACCAACCCCCAGCCTTCCCTCCAACACAAGTTCCCGTTCACGAGACCAGGAAGTTGCATCTGCGAGAAGGCTCGGGGCTGGCACAAGCAGCAGGTACAAGTCGCTGCTTGATGCCGATGAAGAACTGAAGTACATAATAGATACTGTAGGGTTGGGTGTGTGGGGGAGGGGGAGGGAGAGATGCCAGGCAGGGGGTGGGGTTCTTATCACCACCCACTTTGGGCTCTGGCCTGCCCAAAATTGGGCATGGCTATGCCCCTGGGGCTGACATCCAAATGTATCATTGCCATCAAGGACTAACCAGACCCCCACCCCTCCACCCCCAGGAAGCCCACTCTCTACCACAGGAGCCAGCTCTGTGGGTGCCAGCATCCCCAATATTGAGCAGTTACCCCTCCCTTCACTGTGTTTGGCATTCCAATCATTTTGAAGTGTTGGCACCTAGACCTGAAGGCCCAGGCTGAAGACCCACAACTCCAACTAAGGTCTTTATATATGGGGAGATGCTGTCATTTGAAACGGGGAAATGTTACTAGTTCCCATTTTAGTTCCATAAAGGACAAAAATAGTATTTGTTTTCTCTTTGGTTTCAGCCACCATTTTATTTTTTTCCTCTTTTCTGGCACCAATGGACTGGTACATCATTATTCAAAGCCACAAGGAGCAGCAGTGGGATTTGAACTGGCCACCTCTGGATTGCAAGACCAGTGCTCTAACCACCAGGCCACCTTTTTCAGTAGTAGCTCCAGGTGAGTTACTTTCAGGTACTCTGGATATTTCTCTGTCCCAGGAGGGCTCACAATCTAAGTTTGTACCTGGGGCAATGGAGGGTTAGGTGAGTTGCCCAAGATCACAAGGAGCAGCAGCGGGATTTGAACCGGCCACCTCTGGATTGCAAGACCGGTGCTCTAACTGCTAGGCCACTCCTCCACTCCTTTTGTGCCTCCCCTACCACTGCAGCTTATCAAAATGGCATCAGACAACTAACTTGGCAACATTTTCAAAATTCAACACCAAATGAGAATGTGCTGGGTGACTTTACAAGCCATGGCTTGAGATGACACTGTGCCACAAAGATATTAAAAACAGACCCGGGCCCTGCCCTTGAAGATGGACAGAGAAAACTGTCCACCAAGGAAAAGCAACTGTTGAAAATTGTGAAATTAACCAGTCGTGCAGCAGTTAAAACAAATGTGGCTTCAGAATCTTATTGAGGATTATACAGAACTATATGCTCATCTTCCAATGTGGTATATATCGTTCAGTGTAAGAAATGTAACGAAGGATGCTATATTGGAGAAACAGGTCAAATGCTTAAGACAAGATTCAATCTACACAGACATCACATGAAAATAGCCGGTGCCAGTGAAGCCCCCACCCCTGTGGGCCAACACTTCACAAGACCAGAACACTGCACCAGTGATTTCACAGTAAGAATACTGAAAGGTAACTTTAAAACAATACAGGAACGTAAGACCTTTGAAATAAGAATGATTGAATATTTTGACACCCAACAAACAGGACTTAATAAGGATCTGGGTTTTCTAACTCATTATAAAACATAAAGCTGTATTTCTCTGTTTATTTCTCTGTTTATTACCCTCCTCTCACCTACCAACACCCATTCTGTTAGAATATCAATGAAATGCTTTGATGTCCCCATGCATATCCCCACCCTCCCACTCTGTCAGACTGTCAAAGTAATGCTTTGATGTTTCACTTATATATACTATCTGCTACCACATTTGCTTATTTCCGATCTGACGAAGAAGGGCAACCTTCGAAAGCTAATCAAGAAATGTATTAAGTTATGTCCAATAAAAAAGGTATCATCTTATTTTCTTTTCCATGTTTTATTTTGTTTGATTTCTATTGATAACCTTAAGAGTGGACTAACACGGCTACCACACCTCTCTATTTAACATGTAGAACCCCAAAGAGTAGCAAGATTCCATGTAGAACCCCAAAGAGTAGCAACATTCCATGTAGAATCCCAAAGAGTAGCAACATTCCATGTAGAAGAAGGGCAACCTTGGAAAGCTAATCAAGAAATGTATTAAGTTATGTCCAATAAAAAAGGTATCATCTTATTTTCTTTTCCATGTTTTATTTTGTTTGATTTCTATTGATAACCTTAAGAGTGGACTAACACGGCTACCACACCTCTCTATTTAACATGTAGAACCCCAAAGAGTAGCAAGATTCCATGTAGAACCCCAAAGAGTAGCAACATTCCATGTAGAATCCCAAAGAGTAGCAACATTCCATGTAGAAGAAGGGCAACCTTCGAAAGCTAATCAAGAAATGTATTAAGTTATGTCCAATAAAAAAGGTATCATCTTATTTTCTTTTCCATGTTTTATTTTGTTTGATTTCTATTGATAACCTTTAAGAGTGGACTAACATGGCTACCACACCTCTCTACTACAGAACTACAAAAATCTGACAAACTGATACATAAGAACTGCACCCCCCCCCACACACACACACACACACCACCACCACCACCACCCTCAAAGCGTGGCTTCCACCATCTCCACTGGTAGACCATTTCAGACCTTACCTTTTTCCCCCCTTTATATTTCTTACAAGACATGCCCCAAGTCAACCACTCAGGTCCCCTTCAAAGTCAAGAAGATGAAAGGGAACATTTGAACATTAATTAAAAAAAAAAAAAAGAAAAATTACAAGTATCAGTAAACGTGCTCTTCGGAGAGTAGTTTACATTTGGAATAAGCCACCCAATGATGTATTTATTTCTGTTCCATATACACAATCTTTAATCAAACAAAACAATTCCAAAAGAGTACAGACATAGGAAGTAAAATGGGGGGGGGGGGGGAATCTGTTTACGCTGTGACTGTATTACAATTTATAGAAGCGGATTTTTAAACTACATTTTTTTTTTTGTCTCTACACAAGGGAAGGGTAAGAAAGAGCTCACAGAACAGCCAATAATTCACGTGCTATTTTGTAATTTGTTTCTATTTTTTTTTACTCCTGGGGAAATTTACCTATATTTTAGCCAACTCGAGTACAGAATTGCTGTCTGTTACAACGCGATGTGCTTCAGCCATTGAAGGGGACCCCTGTGATTGCCACAGTCACACTGTAGGCGATACCAGACGGAGGAACAGGAAATGGAAGAATCTTCTGAAGGGCATTAAAACCGAGCAACACCCTGCTCACCCCCAATACATTTGCTGCAAAAATAAAATGCCCAAAACAACCAAGCTATAAACAGGGCCACCGAGGGGGGGGGGGGGGGGGGGCCCGGCGCCGGGGTCAGGCCGCCAGCGCTAGAGTTCCGGTCTCACCTGCCTGCCTCCTCGGCTCCGGGCCCCCTGCATTCGAAGCGGCAGTCAGAGATCGCCTCCCTTGGGGCCTTCCCTCCCTGTGTCCCGCCCTCACGGAAACCGGAAGTTACATCAGACGAGGGCGGGACACGAGGAGGGAAGGCCAGAAGAGAGGCGATTTCCGACTGCCGCCTTGAATGCAGGGGGCCCGGAGCCATGGAGGCAGGCAGGTAAGGCCGCAGACTGCAGCGGCAGGGGGAGCGGAGGCTAGTCTCTCAGTGGCCATGGCTATAAAGTGAATGCGTTTGCTTTAAGGACTTTCAGTTGTTTTTTTTCCCTCATGTGCCAAGACAACAGGAATGCAAAAAGCCTTTTTTAACAGACAGTCTGTGAACTGATGACAGGGAGTATTCATTTTCTAGACAACGAATGCCCTTGAGTGCAACAGTTTAATTTACTTACTACTGCTAATCATTTCTATAGCGCAACTAGGCGTACACAGCGCCGTACACATTATATACAGGTACTTTTCTCTGTCCCTAATTCATACAGGCGATACGGTGAATGCAGGCCTGGAATGAGAGACCATCCTGGTTCCCTCACTGGAACTACCTAAAAAAGATGAACAGGATCGATGTGCAAACACATCATCGTCCTGTACTCGAAGACTACAGGTGCCCACCACACAAAATTATGCGTACAAAATCTAAGTAGTCTTTTGGTGAGAAATATGCACAGTCATTTCCATGATTTTACCTGCCATGGCAACAATCATTTTCTCTCTCTTCACCAAGGCATCACCATCTCTCCTGCCTATCCCTACAAATCCTTGAGGGGACCTCAGCGACCTGCCCGAGGGTCTGCAGCCTCATAGGATCTAACAAGAGATTTTTTTTGTTTCCTGCCCTGACAGACTGCAGATTCTGCTGTCTCAGGCATTTCACAAACGTCAGAAGTGGTCCAAACTGAGTATTTGCAGCTGGCAGAGAATCCTGGGGGGGTTGAAGGTCATCAGTGACACGGGGGGGGGGGGGGGGGGGGGGGGGGGGATTACAGCAGCTAAAACACTTTCTACATCTCCTCCCTGGCTGTCAGATGAAAGACTGGGGCTGAGATTGACTTCGGCAAATAAGCAATGTGGGTGCTGGTAAAAATAATCAGTTAAAAATGTAACCGGCTTACTAGTGTCTGCCTTCAGGCCCAGTGCGTTGCAGCATTACTCATAATGTGTGGCTTCCTTTTTACGCAGTACTCTCCTATCCTGCAGGATGGAGCCTGCCCTTTACCCCTAACCTATGCGAACCCTTCAAGGCCCCAAGGAAAGGAAGAGGAAATGAATCCAATAGCAGAAGTGTCGGGATATACAAAAACCAAATGCGTCTAGTTATCCTCTATTACCCTGTAGACCCCAAAACACAGCTCGTGTTAACACGGGATCTCTTATAACGTGGTTAAAGGTTAAACCAAGGTTTGGATTTGCTTTGGGTTTTTTTTTTTTTTTTTTAGAGATTATATATTACTCTAGAGACCCAATATAACACTGTCAAGATATTATGGGGTCAATGCAGTTACCTTGACACTACAGCTGTGGTCTAAAGGTCAGCGCTCCGTTCCCTAATGCAAGCATAACGCAAAAAATGTTGCCCCCCAACGCTGTTGGCAAATAGCATGCAAAGAGGCCAAGTACTCCAGACACAGGCACACATGAGTCTGCGCAACTGGCATGCATCACTTTGCATGCACATGCATCGACATATATGACGGAATTCTACCGCATGCATAAAATAACAAATTGTGTACGCATACGCAATCTGATGAATGCCGATAACCCATTTGTCAACAGTCCTTCACATTACTGTCTCCAGCATGCCTCCCCTCAGCTGTCTTTTTCAGTTCTTTTTTTAACCCACCCTCTTCACGGAAGCCCAAAAAAGCTGCAGGTCACTTTGCTCACAGGAAAAGGGAAGAACGGTATTAAATCCTCACTAACCCTCCTGCAAGAAGGAGTGGCCTAGTGGTTAGGGTGGTGGACTTTGGTCCTGGGGAACTGAGTTCGATTCCCGGCACAGGCAGCTCCTTGTGACCCTGGGCAAGTCACTTAACCCTCCATTGCCTGCCGCATTGAGCCTGCCATGAGTGGGAAAGCGCAGGGTACAAATGTAACAAAAAAAAAAAAAAGCTGACCCTTTTATTATTATTAACATTTGTATAGCGCTACCAGACGCACGCCGCGCTGAACACCTGACACAGAGAGACAGTCGCTGCTCAATAGAGCTTACAATCTACTCTTCCTCAAACCTTGGAGCCAATTCTGAAAGCTAGCGCGGGCCGAAGCACATGATTAGTGAGGGGTGTGTGTGTGCGCACAAGTTTTTGGGTGTAATGCAGAAAAGGATTTTGTGCAGAAGTTAGCCCTGCAAAAAACAACGCACAAAAGACATCAGCATATTAAAATGAGTGGTAATAAGTCTAGTAGTTATTTGGCCCCGAGATGTACCAACTAAGACCAGCACAATAGGTCTGAAGAGGCATAGAAGGGTGATTTCCTTCCAGGGCCTCCGAGAGACATAGCCCGGCCAGAACCGGACCACCGTAAGCCACCCCACCCTCACTCACACCATCGCTCCCGCCCCCTTACCTTTCTGTCTTTGCTTACAAAGGGGGACCTGGGCCCGGCGCCAGCAAGCCGCTTCCTGCGAGCCTGCTCCCACTGTCTGTCCGTGCCAGGACCCAGATGATTGCATTAACGCGATATGCACTAATGCAATCAACTGGATCCTGCGAGGCATTCAGAAGCAGGGGAAGATAAAATTGGAAGCAAGCGGCAAGAAGAAGCTTGCCAGTGCCTCCCCCTCCCCCAGCAGCCCTGGTTCTTTCCTCTGCAGTAGGGTCTCAGCATGTAACGCCAGTTTCTTCTGTTTGCTGTAGCTACAACAGATTGGACGTGATAGTTCTACGCACGGTTCTGGGCAGAAAAAACATTGTTTCCCCCAGATTCTATATATGGAGACTAAAGTTGAGCGTGCAAATTTGGGCAAACAGAACAGGCAACTTAAAATTGTTTAACAAAACCAATGGGCACTGATAAATTGGCTAATAACAAGCAGTGGAGGAGTAGCCTAGTGGTTAGTGCAGCGAACGCTGATCCTGGGGAACTGGGTTCAGTTCCAACTGCAGCTCCTTTTGAATCTGGGCAAGTCACTTAACCCTCCGTTGTCCCAGGTACCAATAAGTACCTGTACATAATATGTAAACCGCTTTGAATGTAGTTGGAAAACCCACAGAAATGTGGTATATAAGTCCCATTCCCTTTCCCCTCCCCCTAATTGGCACTAATTAGCATTTACACGTGCAACTTTAAGCATATACTGTCAAGTGTTGCACATCAATTCTAAAGCATGGATCTCAAAAGGAGTGCGGCCATGGGCGGAGCATGGAAATTCCTAGAAATGACATGCACTGTTAAAAGAATACACCAGATCTGCACCTAAGTTAGGAGTGGGCATTAGATTTTAGTTGGTGTAAATGGTCATGCCTGAATTTAGTCGCAAGTTATAGAATAGCGCTAAGTGTGTTTTTTTTTTTTCCTCTGCTGAGTTTTTCAGTGGCATAAAAAAATCTAGTCCTATATGAATAAATACCAGCATCACACAAAATTTTCCTGCAGAACAAGGGATGGGACTTGATATACCTAATGGAAGCCTTACTGTGGTTACAATCAAAGTGGTTTATATATTTATATACAGGTACTTATTTTGTACCTGGGGCATCAGAGGGTTAAGTGACTTGCCCAGAGTCACAAGGAGCTGCAGTAGGAATCGAACCCAGTTCCCCAGGATCCAAGTCCACTGCACTAACCACTAGGCTACTCCTCCACTAGCAACATTCCATGTAGAAGCCTGCCCTCGCAGATGAGCAACGCGGCCGCACAGGCTTCTGTTTCTGTGAGTCTGACGTCCTGCATGTATGTGCAGGACGTCAGACTCACAGAAACAGAAGCCTGTGCGGCCGCGTTGCTGATCTGCAAGGGCAGGCTTCTACATGGAATGTTGCTAGTGGAATAGCAACATTCCATGTAGAATCTCAAATAGTAGCAACAGAATCTCAATAGTAGCAACATTCCATCTAGAATCTCCAATAGTAGCAACATTCCTTGTAGAAGTCGGCCCTTGCAGATCACCAATGTGGCTGCGCAGGCTTCTGTTTCTGTGAGTCTGACGTGCAGGACGTCAGACTCACAGAAACAGAAGCCTACGCGGCTGCGTTGCTGATCTGCAAGGGCCGACTTCTACATGGAATGATGCTAGTGGAATAGCAACATTAACATTCCATGCAAAATCTCAAATAGTAGCAAAATTCCATGTAGACTCTCAAATAGGGAAAGGGAACTGGGACTTGATATACCGCCTTTCTGAGGTGTTTTTTGCAACTACATTCAAAGCAGTTTACATATATTCAGGTACTTATTTTGTACCTGGGGCAATGGAGGATTTGTGGCATGCGCAGAGCAGCCAGTATAACGCTTGGCTGCTCTGCGCATGCATTAGGCGCTGATTAACGACGGGTTTTAACGATGCTGTGATACATCCTACTTTGCAATACCGCTCCGAACATTTCTGGAGTGTTTTTGTAGTGCATTCCTCGTTTTTTTTTTAAATCGTTAAGCACTTTTACTTTTCTTATTTTTTAACCTTTGGTTGATGCATCTGGCCCTAAGTGACTTGCCCAGAGTAACCAGGAGCTGCAGTGGGAATCTAACTCAGTTCACCAGACTAACATTCCAGCGCATGGGATGTAAACTGATACTTTGTTTTGCTCTCCATGCAGTTTGTGCCCATAGGATTAGATTACAGTGTTGGACTCATCCTTGTCTTTCTGTGCATCCATGCAGACTAGCTAATGCTTGTATTTGAATTTATTTAACCTGGTTCCCCAGGATCTGAGCCCACTACCGAGTAAAGAGCAGTGGGTATAGAACCCGGTCCCCCTGGTCTGCAACCACAACTGACCAGTGGGCCACTCCTCCACTCTGCGGATTTTAACGTGCTGTGTGCACCGTCTACCGAGGCTTTTCACAGAGCTTGAGCAAAAAAAAACCCTCATTTCTACATAATGCACAACCGTGCACTAGGCTTTGTATACAAGGTTAGTTAGCTACACACGTTATGCATCAGGCCCTATAAGTGGGGCTACAAGAGATGTGAAAGAATAATATAATAAAATGCTGAAAATCAAACGTACGAGTTCCTGGTCTCACTACAGCTAGGTTTTGTAAAGCGTCTAAATGAAAACCCCAGATTTGTTGTAGGCCAGATGTGTCAAAGGCTGTCCCCTCCCACCCCACCTCCCCATTTTGTGCTGTGGGGGGAAACGATGAGTATACCTGACAAGTGCTCTGAGACAATACCATCTGTATCTTTACATTTGATAAAAGTTTTTTTCCTTGCCACATAAAACTCATTCACTGACCATCAAACCAAACAGCTGGAAAGATCCCACATAATCCGAATCATGGCAAAAGCACCGACAAAACCCACAGCTCAGCAGATCTACACCAGGAAAGGACACGATCCCCCCCCCCCCCCCCCCCCCCCCCGAAAGACACGATCACCCTCCACCCCCCCCCCCCCAAAGATTAGAAGGTCTTTTACTATCTGCAAAATGACAGAAGAGCCCCTGACACCTCTAAAGGAACCAAATCCGACAGGAAGAAAGGGCTTCCCTTTAGCTAGTAGCCCAGATCCCACCTCGGTAGCCAGCTGTCAGTCGCTTACCTTCTCCTGCGCCCGGGTCAGCTTCTTCTGCATGTTGCTGGCCAGCTTCCCCGCACTCACTCCCTTGCCCAGCTCAGCCATCTTGTCTTCCCTTCAACCGGAGGAGGAGGAGGAGGCGAGGGGACCAGGGATTGGGAATCCTTCCTTCCACAGCCACAGCAGGAGCTCCAGCCCACCCCTCCCCCCTCTACCGGAGTGACCGGCAGGCGGGCTGGACGCAGCCTTTTAAAGCCACAGCCCCCGCCGGGCCGGACTGCTTCTTAAAGGGACAGTGCACGCTGCCCCGGGAGCTCGGCTCAGGCGGGACGATCGGGCGCTAGACAGACTGACCACCTCGGGGCCAGAGTTTCCAGCGCCGGGCGACTGGGTTTCCACGCGTGCTTTCTTCTTACGGGTTTCTCCGTCAGAGGCTGCTGCGAGCGCTGCGGGCACGAAAGGGTGCCGAGAGGGGGCAGCGTGGGATCTGCGTCGGCTGCGGGGAGCCTGGGGATTGTAGTTTGCGTCGGATTCTGCAAGAGAGCATGGCTGCTCCTAGGAACTGAAGGGAGAGGGGAGGGAGGGGGAAGGGGTTCTCCTCCCCCACTATAAAACATTACATTTATTTGTATCTGATTTGGGCTACAAAGTTTTTGCTGCTGAGATTTCAGTTTGTCCCAGGGTCGCTTTTTATGTCTATGACACGGAGCCCATGGACTCAGCAGAGCTGCTGCATCGCCAGACATCTGCCCAGGAGAGAGAGCTTTGAATTAATTGGGGAAAATGCAGCTTAAACAAACGTCAGCAAAACATGCTTTAACCAGCCCTGCATCAACTAAGCAGTTTGGGGGCTAGAGCTCACAGCTTTTTTTGAATGAGAAAAATCTGTCACCAGAGCAGACCCTACCCACGTTCTGTCCCTGCCCCAACGGTGAGGGCAGCAGCGGTGCCAGCTTCAGCAAATTGTGCTCCCCCTCCCCTCCCCTCCCTGTAGCCTGCAAGGTCTGAATTCTTCAACCCTCATTGAGAAACAGCCCCCTAACACACAGTTAATTCACACCTGTATTTTGCATCTATCAGGGCTTAATTTGTAAAGGAAAAAGACGTGGAGCTGAGAGAGGAGGGTGTGAGCCAGGGGCAGGATAAACAGAGATGAGGAGATGGCCTGTGGCAGACTGTTCACTCCTGGCCTTTTTCCTGCAGACTTCCTGGAAGGAAGGAAGGGACTGGAACAGAAAAGGGGCCAGCTCTGTGGGTGCTGAGCACACCCAGTATTCAGCAAACGCCTTTGTTTATGTCCAGGGAGGGGTAATTTGCATTGTATTTCGCACTCCCAACTCCATCATTTTGAAATCTTGGCACCTATGAGCAGAACGCCCTCTGTTGCTCTGGAGGCCAGGGGACAGCAACCACAGTCCTCGAGGGCCACAATCCATTCAGGTTTTCACAGGGCCTCCGAGAGACAAAGCTGGGGCCAGGGCAAGGCTGTCACTGCTTCCCCCCCCCCCCCCAATTATCGTCGTTACTGCAGCCACCAGGTCCCCCTAGGATTATCATCATCATCGCTACCAAGCCCCCCCCCCCCCATATCGTCATCACTGCTGCCTCCATTATATTTAAATTTATCTCATGCATATTCATTGTGGGTATCCTGAAAACCTGACTGCCTGAGTGTGCCTCAAGGATAGTTTTGTCACTTCTCGCTTGGACTATTGCAATTTACTTCTCACTGGTCTTCCGCTCAATCATCTTTCTCCTCTCCAATCTGTCCAGAATTCTGCAGCTCGACTTATTTTCCGCCAGAATCGTTATGCCCACACTAGCCCACTTCTCAAGTCTCTTCACTGGCTCCCTGTCCGCTTCCGTATACAGTTCAAACTCCTCTTACTGACCTTTAAATGCATCCACTCTATGACCCCTCACTACCTCTCCTCTCTCATCTCTCCCTACATTCCTCCCCGTGAACTCCGCTCTCTGAGCAAGTCTCTCTTGTCGTCCCCCTTCTCCTCCACCGCTAACTCCAGACTTCGCTCCTTTTATCTTGCTGCACCTTATGCCTGGAATCGTCTTCCCGAACCCATACGTCTAGCTCCTTCTTTACCTGTTTTTAAATCTATGCTGAAAGCTCACCTTTTCACTACTGCCTTTGGCTCCTAACTCATTTGCCCTCCTCCCCCTGTTCCTCTTTACCCTGTAATTCCCTTGCCCGTAATGTCTTGTCTGTCTGTTCTACCTAGATTGTAAGCTCTTTGAGCAGGGACTGTCTATGTCAAGTGTTCAGCGCTGCGTGCGTCTGGTAGCGCTATATAAATGCTATTAGTAGTAGTAGTAGTGTTGGAATGTCACAGAATGCACCTAACTTATCACACCAATCAGCATATCTATCCTGCTGCACCATGGAATTGGGAGGGGGAAAATAAACATGAACATTCTGAAAGATGGATCCAGTCACAATGAAATGACTATTTCTGATCCAAGTCACAAAGGGGGCAGTCATTCTGTAACTGGACACCTGGAAGGAGCTTATTCTATAAAGCAGGGGTTCCAAACCCAGCCCTCAGGACACACCCAGTCAGGCAGGTTTTCAGGATATCCAGAATGAATATGCATAAGAACATCAGAATAGCCATACTGGGTCAGACCAATGGTCCATCTAGCCCAGTATCCTTCCAACAGTGGCCAATAAAGGTCACAAGTACCTGGCAGAAATCCAATTAGTAGCACCATTCTATGCTCCAATACCAGGGCAAGCAGTGGCTTCCCCCACGTCCATCTCAATAACAGACTATGGGCTTTTCCTCCAGGAATGTGTCCAAACCTTTTTTTAAACCCAGATATGCTAACCGCCATTGCCACATCCTCCAGCAATGAGTTCCAGAGCTTAACTATTCTTTGAATGAAAAAAAAATATTTCCTCCTATTTGTTTTCAAAGTATTTCCATGTAATTTCATTGAGTATCCCCAGGTCTTTGTATTTTTTGAAAGAGATTCACTTGTACCCATTCTACACCACTCAGGATTTTATAGACCTCAATCATATCTCCCCTAACCATCTCTTTTCCAGCCCTAACCTCTTTAGCCTTTCTTCATACTGGAGGAGTTCTATCCCGTTTATCATTTTGGTTGCTCTTCTTTGAACCTTTTCCCATTCCACTATATCTTTCTGAGATACGACAACCAGAATTGAATGCAATACTCAAGGTGAGGTCGTACCATGGATCGATACAGAGGCATTATAATATTCGTCTTATTCACCATCCCTTTCCTTATTCCGAGCATCCTGTTTGCTTTTTTGGCCACTGCCGCACACTGGGCAGAAGATTTCAGCGTATTGTCTACAATGACACTTAGATCTTTCTCTTCAAGTCTGACTCCTAAGGTGGATCCTAGCACCAGGTAACTATGATTCGGATTATTCTTCCCAATGTGCATCACTTTGCATTTATCCACATTAAATTTCATCTGCCATTTGGATGCCCAGTCTTCCAGTTTTCTGAGGTCTTCCTGCAATTTTTCACAATCCGCATGTGTTAGGACAACTTTGAACAGCTTTGTGTCATCTGCAAATTTAATCACCTGACTCGTTCCATTTCCCAGATCATTTATAAATATGTTAACTAGCACCGGTCCCAGTACAGATCCCAGTGGCACTCCACTATTCACCCTCCTCCACTGAGAAAAATGGTCATTTAACCCTGCCCTCTGTTTCTTGTCCAATAACCAATTCCTAATCCACAACAGAACATTGCCTCCTATCTCATGACTTTTTAATTTTCTCTTGAATCTCTCATGAGGAACTTTGTCAAATGTTTTCTGAAAATCCAGATACACTACATCAACCGGTTCACCTTTTTCCACGTTTATTTACACCTTCAAAGAAATGAAGCAACTTGATGAGGCAAAACTTCCCTTGGCTGAACACATGCTGATTCCGTCCATTAAACCATGTTTGTCTAACTGTTCCGTAATTTTTGTTCTTTATAATAGTTTCCCCTATTTTCCCCGGCACTGAAGTCAGGCTTACCAGTCTGTAATTTCCCAGATCACCCCGGAACCCTTTTAAAAAATTGGCGTTACATTGGCCACTCTCCAATCTTCAGATACTAAGGATGATTTTAACAACAGGCTACAGATCACTAACAACAGATCAGCAATTTAATATGTTTGAATTCTTTCAGTACCCTGGGGTGTATGCCATCCGATCCAGGTGATTTATCACTATTTAACTTGTCAATTTGGCTCAGTACATCTTCCAGGTTCACTGAGATTTCTTTCAGTTCCTCTGTAACGTCACCCTTGAAAACCATTTCCGGTAAAGGTAGGTCTCTTACATCTTCTTCCGTAAAGACCGAAGCAAAGAACTCATTCAGTTTCTCCACTATGGCCTTGTCCTCCCTGACTGCCCCTTTTGCTCCTTTGATCTAAAGGTCCCACGGATTCCCTCACAGGCTTTCTCCTTCTGATGCACCTGAAAAAGGTACTACTATGAGTTTTTGTCTCCACGGCAAGTTTTCTTCATTATTCTCTTTTGTCCTTCTTTATCAGTGGTTTGCAACTAGCTTGACACTGCTTATGTTTTTCTTATTTTGTTTTGTTTTTTGTTACATTTGTACCCTGCGCTTTCCCACTCCATGGCAGGCTCAATGCGGCTTACATGGGGCAACGGAGGGTTAAGTGACTTGCCCAGAGTCACAAGGAGCTGCCTGTGCCTGAAGTGGGAATTGAACTCAGTTCCTCAGCCCAGGACCAAAGTCCCCCACCCTAACCACTAGGCCACTCCTCCACTGTTGCTACTATTTGAGATTCCTCTAGCAACATTCAATCTAGAAGTCGGCCCTTGCAGATCACCAATGTGGCCGCGCAGGCTTCTGCTTCTGTGAGTCTGACGTCCTGCATTGCCCCAGGTACAAAACTTAGATTTTGAGCCCTCTAGGGACAGAGAAAGTACCTGCACATATGTAAACCACTTTGAATGTAGTTGCAAAAACCTCAGAAAGGCGGTATATCAAGTCCCATTTCCCTTTCCCTATTTGAGATTCTACATGGAATGTTGCTACTATTGGAGATTCTACATGGAATGTTGCTACTACTGGAGATTCTACATGGAATGTTGCTACTACTGGAGATTCTACATGGAATGCTGCTACTATTTAGATTCTGTTGCTACTGTTTGAGATTCTAGATGGAATGTTGCTACTATTGCGATTCTGTTGCTACTATTTGAGATTCTAGATGGAATGTTGCTATTCCACTAGCAACATTCCATGTAGAAGCCTGCCCTTACAGATCAGAGACGTGGCAGCGCAGGCTTCTGTTTCTGTGAATCTGACGTCCTGCACATACGTGCAGGATGTCAGACTCACAGAAACAGAAGCCTGCGCAGCCACATTGGTGGAGGAGTAGCCTAGTGGTTAGTGCAGCGGACTCTGATTCTGGGGAACTGGGTTTGATTCCCACTGCAGCTCCTTGTGACTCTGGGTGAGTCACTTAACCCTCCATTGCCCCAGGTACAAAACTTAGAGTGTGAGCCCTCTAGGGACAGAGAAAGTACCTGCACATATGTAAACCACTTTGGTTGTACCACAGAAAGGCGGTATATCAAATCCATAACCCTTTACATAATATTGTTCACTTACAACATAAAACAAATATCGCAGGTTCTGTAGGGGTGCCAACTAGATCCAGATTTGCCCTTCAGGGTTAATCCAGTCCTGGCCTTACCCGTTGCATGCAGGCACCTGATTTCTCCATTGGCTTCCCTAAGAAAAGCCAGGCTACAAGTCCCTGCATGAATGAGGGTAAGCCCAGGACTGAATCAACCCTGTTGGGTGAATCTGGATCTAGTTGTCAACCCTAGGGTCAAAATTATCAGGAGACATTCTCACACAAAATCCTGTTTATAGACATAATGGCAGTGAGTGGCGTTCCTTGGTCGGCTGCCACCCGGGGTGGTTTGCCAGTGCACCCCCCCTGGTGCAGCGTTCCCTCCAAGCCCCCCCTCCCAGTGCATTCTTCTCACCTGCAGGGGTGCTGGGAGTAGCCACGCAGCTGTCAGCTCCGCAGGTTCCCTGGTCCCTCTGCCCTGGAACAGGAAGTAACAGCAGAGGAAGCAGGGAGCCTGCGCAGCCAACAGCCGCGTGCCTGCTCCCTGCACCACTCCTGCAGCATCCACCCAGGTTGGACCGCCCCCACTGCCCCACCCTCGGTATGCCACTGCACAGTGGTTCAACACTGTGCAGGAAGAAGCTCTGCAGAGCTGATAACCTATCGTTAGATTTGTTCATATCTTATATGTGACAGACAGCATACAAGGTGCAGTAACATTAATATGCATGCCCCCTCCCCCCCGTTCAGGTACACCTATAGAACAGGGACTGACTTGGGGGTCCTTTTACTAAGGTGCACTGAAAATGGGCATGGGTTTGGGCGCACACAGAATCATTTTTCTGTGCAGCTGTAAAAAAGACTTTTTAAAAAATGTTTGCCGAAAATGGATGTGTGGCAAAATGTAAATTGTCATGCATCCATTTTGGGTCTGAGACCTTACTGCCAGCCATTGACCTAGCGGTAAAGACTCACGCAGTAACCAGGTGGTAATGACCTACATGCACCAAATGCCACTTGGCACGCATCAAATATGCGCAGAAGAAAATATTTTTCGGCCACGTGTATCGGACACGCGGCAAGTATGAAATTACTGCAAGAGCCACACGGTAGCCATGTAGTAAACTCCATTTTGGCGTGCATTGGGCGCGCATAGACACTTACACGGCTTAGTAAAAGGGCCCTTTGATATCCAAGCTATGTCTCATGGACTACTCACAAACCCTGGCATAGAGTCTAAAAGTGGGAAGAGAGCCTCCTTTCAGAGATCAAGATGTATCACTACCTGTCCAAAGAGAGGAGTGTGGTAGCCGTGTTAGTCCACTCTTAAGGTTATCAATAGAAATCAAACAAAATAAAACATGGAAAAGAAAATAAGATGATACCTTTTTTATTGGACATAACTCAATACATTTCCTGATTAGCTTTCGAAGGTTGCCCTTCTTCGTCAGATCGGAAATAAGCAAATGTGCTAGCTGACAGTGTATATAAGTGAAAACATTCAAGCATTACTATGACAGTCTGACAGGGTGGGAGGATGGGGGTGGGTCGGAGGTATGCATGGGGACATCAAAGCATATCATTGATATTCTAACAGGATGGGTGTGGATAGGTGAGGGGTGGGGTGATCAACAGAGACATACAGCTTTATGGTTTATAATGTGCTAGGAACCCCAGATCCTTGTTAAGTCCTTTCTGTTGGGTGTTAAAATAATCAATCACTCTGACTTCAAAGGTCTTACGTTCTTGTATGGTTTTAAAGGTACCTTTCAGGATTCTCACTGTGAAGTCACTGGTACAGTGTCCTGGTCCTGTAAAATGCTGACCAACAGGCGTGGGAGCCCTACTGGCACCAGTATTGTTCATGTGATGTCTATGTAAATATATTGGCGAAACAGGCCAGATGCTTAAGACAAGATTCAATTTAATGGTGCTGGGGCCGCTTGATAACAGTGATCATAATATGATCGGATTTGATATTAGCTTTAAGTATACATAGGAAATCAAATATGTTAGCGTTTAACTTTAAAAAAGGAGACTATGATAAAATGAGAAGAACGGTGAAAAGAAAACTTAGAGGAGCGGCTGTGAGGGTCAAAAATTTACATCAGGCGTGGATGCTGTTCAAAAACACCATCCTGGAAGCCCAGGCCAAATATATTCCGTGTATTAAAAAAGGAGGACAGAAGACCAAACGACAACCGGCGTGGTTAAAAAGTGAGGTGAAGGAAGCTATTAGAGCTAAAAGAAAATCCTTCAGAAAATGGAAGAAGGAACCGACTGAAAATAATAAGTAACAGCATAAGGAATGTCAAGTCAAATGCAAAGTGCTGATAAGGAAGGCTGAGAGGGACTTTGAAAAACAAGATTGCGTTGGAGGCAAAAACACATAGTAAAATTTTGTTTATGTATATTAAAAGCAGGAAACCAGCAAAAGAATCGGTTGGACCACTAGATGACCGAGGAGTAAAAGGGGCGATCAGGGAAGACAAAGCCGTAGCAGAGAGACTAAATTAATTCTTTGCTTTGGTCTTCACCAAGGAAGATTTGAGTGGGATACCGGTGCCAGAAATGGTATTCAAAGCTGACGAGTCAGAGAAACTTAATGAATTATCTGTAAACCTGGAGGATGTAATGGGGCAGTTCTACAAACTGAAGAGTAGCAAATTTCCTGGACCGGATGGTATTCATCCCAGAGTACTGATAGAACTGAAAAATTAACTTGCGGAGCTATTGTCAGTAATATGTAATTTATCCTTAAAATTGAGCGCGGTACCGGAAGATTGGAGGGTGGCCAATGTAACGCCGATTTTTTAAAAAAGGTTCCAGAGGAGATCCGGGAAATTATAGACCAGTGAGTCTAACGTCGGTGCCGGGCAAAATGGTAGAGACTATTATTAAGAACAAAATTACAGAGCATATGCAAAAGCATGGATTAATGAGACAAATTCAACACAGATTTGGTGAAGGGAAATCTTGCCTCACCAATCTACTACATTTCTTTGAAGGGGTGAACAAACATGTGGATAAAGGTGAGCCCGTTGATATTGTGTATCTAGATTTCCAGAAGGTGTTTGACAAAGTACCTCATGAAAGACTCCAGAGGAAATTGGATAGGAGGTAATGTTCTATTGTGGATTAAAAACTGGTTAAAGGATAGAAAACAGAGAGTAGGGTTAAATGGTCAGTATTCTCAATGGAGAAGGGTAGTTAGTGGGGTTCCCCAGGGGTCTGTGCTCAAACCACTGCTTTTTAACATATTTATAAATGACCTAGAGATGGGAGTAACTAGTGAAGTAATTAAATTTGCTGATGACACAAAGTTATTTGTGATGACACAAAGTTATTCAACGTCGTTAGCGGGAGGATTGTGAAAAATTACAAGAGGACCTTATGAGACTGGGAGACTGGACGTCTAAATGGCAGATGACGTTTAATGTGAGCAAGTGCAAAGTGATGCATGTGGGAAAGAGGAACCCGAATTATAGCTACGTCATGCAAGGTTCCACGTTAGGAGTCACGGACCAAGAAAGGGATCTAGGTGTCGTCATTGATGATACGTTGAAACCTTCTGCTCAGTGTGCTGCTGCGGCTAAGAAAGCAAACAGAATGTTAGGTATTATTAGGAAAGGAATGGAAAACAAAAATGAGGATGTTATAATGCCTTTGTATTGCTCCATGGTGCAACTGCACCTCGAATATTGTGTTAAATTCTGGCCGCCGCATCTCAAAAAAGATATTGTGGAATTAGAAAAGGTGCAGAGAAGGGCGACGAAAATGATAAAGGGGATGGGATGACTTCCCTATGAGGAAAGGCTAAAGCGGTTAGGGCTCTTCAGCTTGGAGAAAAGGCGGATGAGGGGAGGTATGATAGAGGTCTATAAAATAATGAGTGGAGTAGAACGGGTAAATGTGACGCATCTGTTTACGCTTTCCAAAAATACTAGGACTAGGGGGCATGCAATGAAGCTACAATGTAGTAAATTTAAAATGAATCGGAGAAAATATTTCTTCACTCAACATGTAAATAAACTCTGGAATTCATTGCCGGAGAATGTGGTAAAGGCGGTTAGCTTAGTGGAGTTTAAAAAAGGTTTGTATGGCTTCCTAAAGGAAAAGTCCATAGACCATTATTAAAATGACTTGGGGAAAATCCACTATTTCTGGGATAAGCAGTATAAAATGTTTTGTACGGCTAGGTCAATGGCAGTGATAAGGGTTCAGGCCATAGATAGGTGCACACTAATTGTAATTTTTGCACACGCCCATTTCCTGGCAGATTAAAAAATGACCTTTTTCCCAGCCACGGTAAGAAGTGTCTCAGCACGCGCCAAAAAGACCCCCCCCCCCCATTACTGCAGGCTACTTTTTACCGTGGCTTTGTAAAAGGACCCCTTAGTTCTCTTATCTTCCTGTGCGTGTGCTCTTAGATCAGCACAACATCAGCTCCTTAATGCACCATCACATAGGTGCCCCGTATAAGAGGCTTAGCCTCCCCAGCCCAGTTGTGACCTTTCCCGCCCATGCTGCATTGCCCCCCCCCCAAACGTAGCCACTTTCCCTCCAGGCTCGAGGCCAGCTCACCCAGACCTGCCAAGTCGGGAGTCTCCCGCACTCCCGAGTCTGGGCCGGCAAAGTGGGAAAGTCTCCTCTTCAGCGCGAGTCGCGCAACAAAACAAAACAAAAAAAAAAAGAGCGGGGCCGTGGCAACCTTCAAGCATGGGCTGTCTGCGCTGCAGCCGCTCCTCTCTCTGCCCCTGGAGGAGCAGGAAGGAAGTTGACATCGACTTCCTGCTCTGCTCCGGGGACAGAGAGGAGTGGCTGCAGTTCCGACAGCCCATGCTGAAATCTGCTACGGTACAGCCCCGCGCTTGTTCCAGCAGCCAGCTGTTGCTCCTGGGGGCTCCAAAGCGGTTGCAGCTGCGTGGTGTCGGTCCTCCCAGCTGATTCCTGCGCTTTGGGGGGCGTGTAACGCGTGTTACCTTTTTTTTTTTGTCTGGACTCGGGGCGCTGCTGCTGAAGAGGAGAAGCAGCAGCAGTGGCCAACAAATTAATACCGGGTGGAAGGGGGAGCGAGAGGCACTAGGCAGGTATAATGGAGAGAGTGGGAAGATGGGGAGAGAAGGAGGGGACATGGAGAAGGGCTGGAGTCCTGGAGACTACTGTAACATTGTATATGCTGGGATTACTCAAGCAAACTTAAAGCGATTACAAAGAATTCAAAATACAGCAGCACGTATGATCTGCAGGGCCCGGAGGGATGATAGAGTAACACCTTTATTGCATCATCTGCACTGGCTCCCGATCGAAGCAAGAATAAAGTTTAAGGCTCTTGTCCTGACACACAAAGCCTTTTACACATTAAATCCTAGCTACTTGTCGAATTTAACAATTCCCTACACCGCTATGCGAACTCTTAGATCTCTAACAGATAACAGGTTAGTTATTCCCCCTCTTGCTAAGGCTAGGTGGGAATCTACACGGAGATCGGCTTTTTTCTATTTGTCACCCTCCCTTTGGAATAGCCTTCCAAGGGAGATCAGATTAGAGAAATCTTATCTCCATTACCGAAAACTTTTGAAAACCTTTCTCTTTATAAGCTACGTAGAACAGAACTTAGCATAATGAGATAAGGTCAAAAAGAAAAAGAAAAATGGGGTAGCTTAACTGTATATTAGATTTTTAATTTGTATTGATTTATTATGTAGTTTATCCTGGTTGCTGTGCTTTCCTGTCATGAATGGAATTCCTATGTTTGTTTATTTGTATACACTAATTTTTTATATATATGTAAACCGTTCTGTTTTGCAGTTGCAATAAGACACGGTATATAAATCAACATAAATAAAAAATAAAAAAAAATAAAGGGAGAAGCTGCTTAAAATGAGGAGAAAATGGGAGGGGGGGTGAAAGAGGGAAGACACTGGAAGGAAGAGTAGGGAGAGAGAAACTAACAGGAGGAGAAACATTGAAGGATGGGGAGAGAGAGGGGGGCATGATGAATGGAAAAGGGTAGAGAGAGAGACACTGGATGGAAAGAAGGGGATAGAGAGAGAGAGACACTGGATGGCAGGGAGAGAGGGGGTAGATGTTGGATGGCAGGATCGGGAGAGGGGGGATAGACATTGGATGGCAGGATCGGGAGAGGGGGTAGACGAATGGAAGGATATGGAGAGAAAGAGGGAAGAGGAACACAGAAGGTTGGGGAGATAAAGAGGGAAAACGGATGGAAGGATGAGGAGAGAGGGGGTAGACGGGACAGGGGAGAGAAGAGAAATCACTGGACATGTAGGAGAGGGCAGAGGACAGAGGAGAATTGCTAGATATGGAAGGATGGAGGGGTCAGGGGAGAGAGGAGATTTGCTGGACATGGATGGATGGATGGATGGATGGATGGATGGATGAATGGAGGGGAGTGAGGAGAAATGCTGAATATGGATGGAGGGGAAACTGCTGAATTTAAGGACTGGATCGAAACGCATTGAGGGCAGATGCTGCAACTGGAGGAAGGATAGGGACAGGGTGCCACAGATGGTAGACAGAACGCATAAGGACACAGGAGGATGGTGGACATGGTGAGTGAAAGAATATCAAATGGAAAGAAGACACCATAAAACAGACGACACTGGGACCAAAGCGAATAGAAAAACTAAATGCTCAGAAAACAAAGGTAGAAAAAAGTATTTTATTCAGAATGTATTAATTGGAATATGTCAGCTTTTGGAAATGTGCATCTGTGATATTTTGCACGTAAGTTTCAATTTCTCTAGTATTGCTGCATGCCAAGTCTGACTTCTTGAGGTAATTTTCCAGTTCAGTATTTTGTCTTCATATCTTTTGATTTCTAGTCCGTTGTGTCATATCTGTTGTCATGTGTTTTTCATGAGTGATCAAGGTGCAGTATTCTGCTAGCGTGTAGTATTTGCAGCCCTTTTTGTTTTTGTTTTTTTTCACAAGGTAGTGTATTGGTGTTTTAGAGACTGGTGTAATTACAGTGCTGCCTTTCCAGGCATAAGATTGTAGCTCGTCCTGTCCTTGGAATTAGTGCTGTTATGATTTGGTAAGTTTCTGAGTGTGTTTTTGCACAAGTTTGTGTATAGTGTTTTGCAGTGGAAAGATTGTGTGTTGGCCGTACTAAGGTGACATCAACACTTTAAATTCATTTTAGTTTGTCATAACATCAGACATGATTTTATAATATTTTGGAGGATCTGATGTTGAATTGTTAAAGGTATTAATTGTGACTATTTTACTTTTATTTATTTATTTTTCCTGTGTGTTGTCGGACAATTATGGATGTAAGCCCCGCCCCCTGGTACCACCCATAACCACGCCCCCTTTAGCCTCCCCAAACAGTTGGGCCACCGACCGCCTATGCACCATCATATCGAGAGATTATTCACAGTTCAAGGTCCAGCCCTCTGGAACTCCCTGCCTCAACATCTTAGACATTCCATCGCCCTGGATCAATTCAAAGCTGAGCTCAGAACATTTTTGTTCACAGATGCAGACTCGTAAGTCCCCACCTAGGCTGCTTTCATGTAGCTACTTTGTCCTGTTTATACAACTCACTCTTAAGCAGAGTGTGGCACAGGACCGTGAGATCTAGCGTCAATATATCCTTATGTATTCCTCTCTCCCCTCTATCCTATCTGCAATTGTAGTTCTACCCTCTTTAACGTGTGTAGTATACTTTGATTTCTCAAACTTTGCTTCTCCTCTATTTTAGATTGTAAGCCATCCAGGTGATTATATGGTTGAGCGAGATAGCAAATTTTTATTAAACTTGAAACTTCTCCATTATGAGAGCATAAACGTAAGTAAAGGGGTCCATAGTTTTTTTGTTTGTTTGTTTTTCTTTTACAAAAGTAAGAGGATCGGCCCATCTTGCTGGACAACCCTCTACTCTGAGATAGTTGAGTCTTTGTGGATTGTATATGTTTATCAATCTTTGCTGCTTATGTATTGCTTACAATTTTTAGGGTCACTTTTATCAGTGGCAATCTAATATAATAATTCGCACCTCCAACTTTCTGAAGCTGACTCCGTGGCAGCGTGGCAGTGAAGCCGTGTAGTGTTCGTGGGGTTCATAATCACACTCCCGATCACTGCCCAGCCTTCGAACCGCAAGTTTGTTCCCTCTCTCCGAGTTACAGGGTCGTCGTCCGTCCCCCCTTCCCCCCCTCCCTCCCAATTCCAGGGTCCCCCCTCCCTCCAAGTTCCAGGGTCATTGTCCCTCCCTCCATCCCACAGTTCCCGGACCCCTGCCTCCGAATTTTAAAAGTCATCCTGACTTACTTCGCGCAGTAAAAAGCGTGCAGGCTTGACACTTACTTCAGTTTTCCCTTCTCTGTCTCTCAGCTCTGGTCCCACCCTCATTTCCGGTTTCCGCAAGGGCGGGACCAGAGCTGAGAGAGAGAGAAGAGAAAACTGAAGTAAGTGCTGACCCTGCATGCTTTTTACCGTTGCTGCCGGCCGCTGTAACCCCGACGAGGTAAGTAGGATGACTTTTAAAAGTCAGAGGAAGGGGGCCTGGAACTGGAAGGGAGGGAGGGACAACGACCCTGGAACTTGGAGGGAGGGAGGGGGGATGCTGGAACTTCCCTTAAAAACATTAATGGCAGAAGGTGATTACCTTGCTAGCGCCCGTTTCATTTCAATGAGAAATGGGCTTTTTTTTACCCATGGCACTGTGTCCTCACCCTGTTGAAAGTAGAAGGATGCTTCAGACCAAATTTGCATGAGCCAGAAGGAAGAGGAATACATGCTTGCATTAGCCCAGGTGAAAAGATGGAGGAGTAGGGGCTGGTGGTTGGGAGGCGGGGCTGGTGGTTGCGAGGCGGGGATAGTGCTGGGCAGACTTATACGGTCTGTGTCAGAGCCGGTGGTGGGAGGAGGGGCTGGTGGTTGGGAGGCGAGTCTGGTGGTTGGGAGGCGGGAATAGTGCTGGGCAGACTTATATGGTCTGTGCCCTGAAGAACACAGGTACAAATCAAAGTAGGGTATACACAAAAATTAGCACATATGAGTTATCTTGTTGGGCAGACTGGATGGACCGTGAAGGTCTTTTTCTGCCGTCATCTACTATGCTATGCTACTGACTCGAGATATTCAGCTGAATCCAGAAAACACTGAATTCAGATGAATCCAGATTCAGTGGTAGCTACTATCGAGATGCCAGAATAGAAAATCTGGATTTAATTCAACCACAATGTTTGGCATTTAAATAAAACCCTGAATGTTGACTTAATCACATTTAGGGTGTGTGTGTGTGTGTGTGAGAGAGAGAGAGAGAGGTTATTTTAGTCTTATTCTTTGTCATTTATTTTCTTTGGTCCCAGGTTCACTTCACGGAGGCAGTGGGGGGTTTGTAGCTCAATAATACAACAAACAGGTGTGGCTTGGGAAAAGTTTATTTTTGTTTAATAGAGAAATAAACTTATTGCAAATGTACAGCACTTAGAACAGAAAGTTATTACAGAGCTCTTTCTGAGCTGAGGATGGTTTACAGTTTATTAAAAATTTGCTATACCACTATAGCTAACTAGCAGGTCACAGCGGTTTACAAAGTAGAAGGTGGAAGATGGAAAAGAACTACATTTTGGACGCAGACTCACAGAAACAGAAGCCTGTGCGGCCGCGTTGCTGATCTGCAAGGGCAGGCTTCTACATTACTACTACTACTTATCACTTCTATAGCGCTACAAGGCATACGCAGCGCTGTACACCATACATGAAAAGACAGTCCCTGCTCAGAGAGCTCACAATCTAAAAATGGAATGTTGCTAGTGGAATAGCAATATTCCATGTAGAATCTCAAAGAGTAGAAACAGAATCTCAAGTAGTAGCAACATTCCAGAATCTCAAATAGTAACAACATTCCATGTTCCACTGCACTAACCACTAGGCTACTCCTCCACTAGCAACATTCCATCTAGAAGCCTGGCCTTGCAGATCAGTAATGCGGCCGCGCAGGCTTCTGTTTCTGTGAGTCTGACGTCCTGCACGTACGTGCAGGACGTCAGACTCACAGAAACAGAAGCCTGTGCGGCTGCGTTGCTGATCTGCAAGGGCAGGCTTCTACATTACTACTACTACTTATCACTTTTATAGCGCTACAAGGCATATGCAGCGCTGTACACCATACATGAAAAGACAGTCCCTGCTCAGAGCTCACAATCTAAATAAGGCATGTAACCTGTTGTTCTTCCATGTTGGTCAACCTTGGTATACCTTGCAGGGCTCCTGATGCACATCTAAACCAAAATATAGTTCCAACCTCACTTTTTAAAATTCTCCTTCCTTTTCCTCTCTTTTACCCACCCTCTGTATTTGTTCCAAGCACGTTCAAATTCTTTCATGGTTTCAATTACAGCCAGCTTTGCTGGTAGGGCTATTGCCGGAATCCAGCCCTCACACCAAAATGAATTCAATGTCCTCTGAATCTGTCTCCCTCTTCTCTTTTACCTCCTTTATCTATGGAAAATGTGATTATCTGGTGCCTTCAAAAGTTGGCTAATTATCCCTTCTTCCAGTTTATTACACGAGTTGCGGGTCATACCAGAGAAGAGACTTGAAGGCTTAACCCTGGACTGCTGAATCACAGGCCAGAATTTTGTCCACCAGGCTACAGCTCCTCCAGTATGGTGAGCGTCTTACCTTGGTGTGTGACTTAGCACTAATTTGTCTTTTGAAGCCAGTGATAGCAATGAACGTTCATGCCCTGGGAATGTGCACATGTTCTATTTCTAATTATAAGCCAGACTGAAATCTGGCCCTGTGGTGCTGAGCGTTGCAAATTCTGCTATTGCAGAAGGCAATCCTGAGGCTTCTGTGACATTTTTCATTTGTGGCAAAAAGCTCTTCCTGCATTTCTGTCCTTGGGTCATCATGGAAAAACTGTAAATGTTAACCTTTTGCTTCACTTCTTGACGTTTATCTTGCAGTGGAAAAAAAGCTCTAGCCCTAGTTCTCTTGATTTATGGTTACGTTTAATTTGGAGTGATTGAAATCACAGTGTAGCACTAGCCTGGAAGCTTTAGTTTGCGGTGGAAGAGATTCCTCTTCCATAGCATACCAGGGTTTGTAGAATTTTGCTGCAGATTTTCAGGCATTAGAGCCTTACTGCAGGTAGTTTCCAAGCCCCTTGATCTAATAAACAACGGACTATTACCTTTACCAAGTCCTGGAATTTTCTTTGCCTCTGAAGCAGTGGCAGTCTGCTTGCTATGGGTAGGATAGACAACTGGTCAGTGCTAAAGCCAGTTTTCTGTTGATCTCCATCCTCCACCTCCCGTCTGCTTCAGCTGTTACCACGGCTGCCAAACCTTTGTAGGACCTACAGCAGCAGCGACACCTGTATGTTATTACCACGTTTGTTACCTCTTCCGTTCCCTTCCCCCACCTCCATGATCTTGCTCAAGGATGTTTGATTAACAGGAGATGGCACAAGGGTGCTTGGCCCATTATCTGGCCTGAAACCAGGAGGTAGAGCTTCTTGTCCTATTAATGACCTTGTTTTGAGTGTACCAAGATGGTGGCAGCTGCATTGGTGAGAAATGAAACTCTCCTCCGCTGGATAGACTTCAGCTTTGTGATGGCACGCTATCTCCTATCCATCAAACCTCCTTGGTCCTGCTCTTCTCCTGCTTCCCAGAATGTGTCAGAGCCCAGAAGAGAACTTGAGCTGAAGAGATCTATGACACATTCCTGTCATAGTGAACACAGCTTGCTAATAGGAAGGTGGTCTGGCATAAAGTGAAGTATGAGAGGAGGCGCAGGTCCATGGGAAGAAAGAAAGTGAGGGGCTAGAACATGGGGGGGGGGGGGGAGTAGTGTGAACAGAGAGTGAAGATCTGGACTATGTGGGGGGATGTAAAGTAAGGATGAAGGGTTTGACCATGGGGGTTATGGTGAGAAGCTGAACCACGGGAGAGCTGAAGAGAGGGTGAGGTGCTGGTCCATGGATTGTGAAAAGAGGGTGAGGTACAGGTGCAAGACTATAGGGGGAGGGGAAGAGAGGATGATGTACAGGACCATGAGGGATGAAGACATGGTGAAAATATGAACAGAAGGTGAGCAGCTGGACCACAGGGTGGGGTGCAATAAGAAACGGTGAAGCTGAACAACAGTAGGGGGGGGGGGAGAAAGTGAGGTCCTGGAAAGGAAGATGCTAGTCTTCAGGGTGGTTTGGAGAGCTAGGCTGACATGATGAGGCTGTGGAAGAAGGTGCTAGATTTGGGAGGGACAATAGGAACATAGATGGGGAGATGCTGGACTTTAGGGAGGAGAGTTGGAGAGGCATGCTGGACATGATAGGGCTGTGAAAAGGACAGAGATAGAGAGATGCTGGACTTGGGGGAAAAGGGGGGAGGTTGGACATGGTGGGGCTTTAGGAGGAAAAAAGAGGAAGAAGACAAAAACCTCATGAAATTGTGAGCAACCAACAAAAAAAGTGAGGCACATACCAGGAGGATACCAAAATATGCAAGGAACTTTATTGTAGCAGTCATATCAAGGGACATGACACGGCCATGTTTCGGCACATGGGCCAGCCTCAGAGGTGAACAAGCTTGTTGGACTGATGTGAATGAATAAAAAGGAAACGAAGTTATAATTTCTTCATTCTCTACAATTCTATCAGACTTATGGTACTGTTATAGCATGAATGAGCTATACTTCAAGGTGGTTTTGACTACCAACTGCTGGAGAAATGATGTTGCATTTGAAAGACTATTCGTCTCACCCAGCAAGGCTCTTCTATTCTTATGAAAACTTAAGTATCCAGAAAGGGGCAATGAGAAAGCCAATTTCCTTAGTGCAGTGGCTTGGCTGTGTCAAGCACCTGAAAGTGAGATTATTACAGAATTGAGAAAGGTTTCACATGGTTGCAAAAATGACTGATGATTATAGTGATTAGCTCAGCAGACTGAAGTATAAAAAAAAATCTCTGCCAAATGACACAATCTAGTCCAGAAAATGTGATTGCATTGTAGAAACAAGGAGTAGTAATGTTATTAATAGTAGAGTGTCACAATGGTAGTAATCCCTGCAATCAAGAAAATTTGCTTAATATGCACCAACTATTTTTGCTTGAATATCCAAACTGTTACAAAATGCCAACTTTCACTTCCCATTTTTGTATGGTGAATGAATTCTGGAAGGAAACAAATTGAAAAAGTGAAACATTAGTATTATGGTCAGAGTGGCTGCTGTCTTTTGGTTTCCCACTGTCATAGGTTTCATTTTCTCTCGTCCTATGACCAAGTTTCACTTCCTTCTGTGTTCAAGAAAAGCCACTCGCAAAACTTTATATCACTTTTTTATTTTATTTGAGAGTCTTCTCCTGCTCCTTTGGCCTTGCTACTCACTCAGAACCAGGACTGGGATCAAGCACTGCAATGCTTCATTCACAACTCCCATGGATTTTTCTTTTACTTTTTATTGATTGAAGTAAAATATATTTTTTTAATCAGGTTACACTTTTCTTTATTAAGCTTTATTGGCTTCCGGTACAGGCTCATAATAACTTTTAAGTTGTCCCAGTGGCATAGCCACAGGTGGGCCAGGGCCCACCCACTTAGGGCTCAGGCCCACCCAACAGTAGCACACATTTAGCGGTAGCTGGTGGGATCCAAAGCTCCATCAGCTGAAGGCGGTAACGAAAACGCTACTCTCCACGATACTGGCACCTGCACATGCTCAGTTTTCAGCGCATGCCTGCTGCAGACTGCCAAGGTAGAAAGAAGCGTTTTCCCGCCAGCTGGGATATTTTCTTGGTGGTGGTGTGTGTGGGGGAAGAACACTTGGTGCCCACCCACTTCTTGCCTAGGCCCACCCAAAATCTGTTGTCTGGCTAAGCCCCTGAGTTGTCCTGTTTTGTTTTTAAGATTCTTTATAGTTTTGCACCTATTGATCCAACTTGATTTCTATTCCTTCTGGAAAACGAACCTTTCGTTCAACAGATTGTTACCTATTAAATTTTCCATCTTCAAAGGGTGTACGTATCAAAAATGTTTTACAAGGCTCTTTTTTTGTTGTTGTTGGATCAAGCAGTCCAAATTTGGAATAATTTACTACTAGCCATAAAACAACAATTTTCTTATTATTCATTTAGAAAAATCTGAAAAATCACGTAAAATCCTTCTTATCTGTTCCCTTCTCCACTACTGCCAACTCCAGACTTCGCGCCTTCTGTCTCGCTGTACCCTATGCCTGGAATAAACTTCCTGAGCCCCTACGTCTTGCCCCATCCTTGGCCACCTTTAAATCTAGACTGAAAGCCCACCTCTTTAACATTGCTTTGACTCGTAACCACTCGCCTCCGTCTACCCTCCTCTCCTCCTTCCTGTACACATTAATTGATTTGATTACTTTATTTTTGTCTATTAGATTGTAAGCTCTTTGAGCAGGGACTGTCTTGCTTCTATGTTTGTGCAGCGCTGCGTACGCCTTGTAGCGCTATAGAAATGCTAAATAGTAGTAGTAGTAGAGGAGTAGCCTATTGGTTAGTGCAGTGCAGCTCCTTGTGACTCTGGGTAAGTCACTAAACCCTCCATTGCCCCTGGTACAAAATAAGTACCTGAATATATGTAAACCGCTTTGAATGTAGTTGCAAAAACCTCAGAAAGACGGTATATCAAGTCCCCTTTCCCCCTTTCCCTTATGACGTCACAATATCAGAAGTGAGCCAAGTATCAGGCAATCAAGCCATTGTGACATCACTGATGAGGTTGGCTCTTATTGGTGGACTAAGCCTCCACCTACCCTCCTCTCCTCCTTCCTGTACACATTAATTGATTTGATTTGTTTACTTTATTTTTTGTCTATTAGATTGTAAGCTCTTTGAGCAGGGACTGTCTTTCTTCTATGTTTGTGCAGCGCTGCGTACGCCTCGTAGCGCTATAGAAATGCTAAATAGTAGTAGTAGTAAAAAAGTTGAAATTGTTATTCTTCTTCTGCTGTAATATTTCTTCACATGACTGTATGATCTTGGTTATATGTACTATACAGTTTGTAAGTTGCTTTGGACCTACTTAGGGATTAAGCAGGTTATATAAATATTCAGAATTAGATAAAATTGAATAATCTAAGGAAGCAACTGCAAACTATATAGTCAGCATAAAGTATTGAAATACCCAGTGCTTTTTTTTGTGAGGTGTGGCTCACCTGCCCGGTCCCTTCCGTTCGTACACCCGTGCTCCCTGCTTTGAAATCTTTAGAGAAAATAAAGGGGAAGATACTGAAACTAAAAATTATGAAGAAAATGAGAGAAAATGAAGGAAAATTCCACGCAGGAAGGTACTGAAAAATATCTGTTAATACACGCTGTGACCTCTCAGCCCTGTAGAAAAAAAAACCAGACTAAGAAACCTGTGCTTGTGTGTCAGGCGAGAAAGCACACATGTACAGTGACGCTGCTAGAATGTTCTCATAGCTATATACACTAGCCAGCGTTCACAACGGGCTCCATCATATGACATCACCCAGATGTGAGAATACTGACAGACTGCTTGTCCTTAGAGAAAGATCAAAACAAACAAAATAACGTGGACTTTTGGAGCTACCCTGTATGTTCAATAGGTGTATCAGCGTTTTTTCTTTTTTTTTTAAGCAGCAGTCATAATAAAGTGTGATCCTTTAAAACTAAAAATCCACGATCCCCCCTAATTTTGGTTGTGTTTCTCCTTCTGGTGTTTGTCTACATAGTAACATAGTAGATGACGGCAGAAAAAGACCTTCATGGTCCATCCAGTCTGCCCAACAAGATAAACTCATATGTGCTACTTTTTGTGTATACTCTACCTTGATTTGTACCTGTGCTCTTCAGGGCACAGACCGTATAAGTCTGCCCAGCACTATCCCCGCCTCCCAACCACCAGCCCCGCCTCCCACCAGCGGCTCTGGCACAGACCGTATAAGTCTGCCCAGCACTATCCCCGCCTCCCACCACCGGTTCTGGCACAGACCGTATAAGTCTGCCCGGCACTATCCCTGCCTCCCAACCAGCAGCCCCGCCTCCCACCACTGGTTCTGGCACAGACTGTATAAGTCTGCCCAGCACTATCCCTGCCTCCCAACCACCAGCCCCGCCTCCCACCACTGGTTCTGGCACAGACTGTATAAGTCTGCCCAGCACTATCCCCGCCTCCCAACCACCAGCCCCGCCTCCCACCACCGGTTCTGGCACAGACCGTATAAGTCTGCCCAGCACTATCCCCGCCTCCCAACCACCAGTCCCGCCTCCTACCACCGGCTCTGGCACAGACCGTATAAGTCTGCCCAGCACCATCTCCACCTCCCGCCACCGGTTCTGCCACCCAATCTTGGCTAAGTTCCTTAGGATCCATTCCTTCTGAACAGGATTCCTTTATGTTTATCCCACGCATGTTTGAATTCCATTACCGTTTTTGTTTCCACCACCTCCCGCGGGAGGGCATTCCAAGCATCCACTACTCTCTCTGTGAAAAAATACTTCCTGACATTTTTCTTGAGTCTGCCCCCCTTCAATCTCATTTCATGTCCTCTTGTTCTACTGCCTTCGCATCTCCGGAAAAGGTTTGTTTGCAGATTAATACCTTTCAAATATTTGAACGTCTGTATCATATCACCCCTGTTTCTCCCTTCCTCCAGAGTATACATGTTCAGGTCCGCAAATCTCTCCTCATACGTCTTGTAACACAAATCCCATACCATTCTAGTGATTTAATGGTTTACATATTCCCCCTAGTTTTATATAGGGCGCCTAACTTTAGGCGCTCACACGGAAGTTGAGCACCAAAACACGAGTGAAATGGCAGTTAAGCGCCTAAGTGCACTTAGGTGCTATTCTATAACTTGTCACCTAAGCGTTCTCGTGCATTACCGCAAAGGGGAGTTCACATGGGAGGGGCAGGTCATGGCATTCTGAATATTTAACAATGTGCTGTCAATTAAGCAGCCATTTACACCTGGCATAGAGCAAGAATCCTGTAAATGGTGGCACGTAAAACAGATTAGGTGAACAGATCTGCTGTTATAGAATACTAGCTTAGCGTCTAGATTTTGGGTGCTTTTTAGAAACAGAGAAAAATTAAGGTGTGGTCTATCCAGTCTGCCCATCCATGCCATCTACTCTCCCTATCACTCCCTTAGAGATCCTATGTACTTGTCCCAAGCTCTCTTGAATTCAGGTACCGTTTTTGTCTCCACCACATCCACCAGGAGGCTGTTCCACAAATTCACCACCCTTTCCATGAAGAAGTATTTCCTCAGGTTACTTCTGAGTTCATCCCCTTTCGCCTTCATCTTATGCCCCCTTAGTCTAGAGTTTCCTTTCAACTGAAAGAGGCTCGTCTCCTGTGCATTTATGCCACATATGTATTGATCCCATAATGCTTTCTATTTCTAAGTCATACTATTATTTGTAGTAAATATAGGGTCTGAATATTTCGGCATTTTATAAATTGTAATTATGCTAGCATAAATTCTATATTATGCTCTTCTGGGAAGGCTTTCCGTCCTGTTCATCCAGCTTGCATTAGACAGCTGTCCTAAACAATCTCTGTTCCCCCCCCCCCCCCCAAGACACATTTGATGAACCTTTCGGAGATGTGCTAAAACTTGTAACACAAAACAATGTTACAGTATCTCAAAACATGCTGCACTTTGATACGGATTCAAGATGGCCGCTTAGAGCAAAAACGTAGAAGCGCAGTTCTCGGCGAGTTCATCCTAGCCTTCGCTATGCCTAAGCGAAGGGGCAAATCGGCCAGCGCAGTGTCTTCTGGCCGACAGGCAGTCCCTGTGATCGGACCTATGGATTCTTTCGTCCAGAATGTGCAAGGAACGAGATCTGTGAGCGGCACGCTGACGCCGGCTGGAGCAGTTGGAGGCCTGGATCCGACGCTTGTGTTTGAAACAACTTTGAGCCCAGATCAGAGGACACCACCCCCGCAACCGCAGCGTGCAAGCACCCCCATGACGGCGTCTATTATGGGAAATTCCGATAGACTGGAGACACGGGAACAACTCGGGGTTGACTTGGAGAGCCCCGCAGGAGCGGAGGCTAGAACCGCTGCGAGACAAACATCTTTATTATCGGGGGAATCCTTAGCTGCGAGAACTGAGATAAGTACTTCTTATACTAATATACCCATGCAAATGTTTGCTTCTTTAGAAAAACCATCTGAAGTAACTCTCGATTCATTGTGGGCCTTGATTGCCTCTTTTGGCAAGGCGCTATGTCCTCAAATTAATCAGTTGGAATTAAAAATTCAAACTTTAACGGAAGATACAAGTAAAATAAAAACTGAAGTTAAGGTGTTGGATGAGAAAATAAAAAATATCGACCAAATGGAAAAAAAGACTCAAGATACTCAAATGACGATGATCAAAGATTTGACGAATCTGCGTAGGAAAATTGAAGTATTAGAAAATAATCAAAGAAGTAAAAACCTTAGATTTATCAATTTTCCAAGAATAAGATCAATATCATCAAAAGAAATGTTATTAAAATATATTAAAGATATACTTCAAATTCCAGTGGAAGCAATACCACCTTTTCTACGAATATATTATCTCCCGGTGAAAATACCAGAAGATCGGATCTCAGAATCACCTCTGGATGTATCAGCATTGTTAGAGTCTTCGGACTCTGAAAAAGTTATTTCTTCTACTTTAATTGCCACGGTGGTTCTGGCACCCGATAAGGAATGGGTGATGAGACTTTTCTTTAAAAACAGAAATAAAGACTTTTATGGTTTAAAAGTTAGAATATTTCCAGACGTGACAAGAGAGACTCAAAAAAGAAGGCGTCAATTTCTTCTAAGTAGACCTGGAGTACAACAGATGGGTGCATCTTTCTTTTTGCATTACCCATGTAAATGCATAGTTAGATTTCAATCTATTAAATATGTTTTCTTTGAACCTAAACACCTTATCGAATTCTTAGCGACTAAGAGAATTGAAAGAGAGACTCAAGTGTCCTGAGAGAGAATGTATTCCTTGCTGCTCTACGTTTGCTCTTTTTTTTCTTCTACATTGTTAATCTTGTTAATATTATTATTAATTATTCCTCCAAGTCGTAAATCTTGAATCCTATTTGTGGACTTTAGTGGATTAAAATATATTAAGGGAGGGATTATGGTCCACTCCCTTTTTCTTCTTATTTCTTTTTATTGTTAATTTGTTTCTTTAATTAACCACTTTCTGGACAAGCGTGTATTGCTTGGAATGTAATATTAAAAATTATAAATAAATAAATAAATAAAAAACATGCTGCACTTTCTTTAACCAACCAGATTTCTACAAAATATTTTATTGAATTTTGTTTAAATATTTGACTTGATCAATAATAGATCATCAATAAGAAATATCTGGTCAAGCAACAGTATTTTCAGTTCTTCCATCTTGCAAGTTAAATAAAAGTTGTCCTTAAAACTCACATTCTTCTTATAAAAATGTAGGTATTACTACCTTTGAATGTCATTCATAAACCGTGGAACAGATACACGTAGTATCAGGAACACTCCTCTTCACGGCAGTGAAAAGGGTTCATTCTTTCGTTAACAAATCTTGTTCTTCTCTTATCTACACTGACAGAACCATCTCAGGACACAAAGCAAAAAGGCCCAGGGGACCTAGATAACATTTATGCCCTGAATCTATACGGCCACTGAACTCATGTCTCTCTCAGAATATAAAGCCATGTCACAGCTGTAGAGCTCATTTCCTGAAGCGTTTGAAAAGTGGATGGATGTGTTTTGAAGTAGAGCTCTTGGAGCGAGGGGCTTGGTACTCCATATAAACTGTGTCATCTGCCCCAGACATGGAACTCATGGTACCAAAACGACGAGCCACCTGTGAAAAGGAAACAAATGGTAAATACAGGAGTTGGTAAAGCAGTTAGAAAACACAAAAAGCACATTAAGGTTTGGGCTTAATATGTAGTAACGCAGGTTATGGTTTAATATTCAGATTAATGCGCGGTACTGTACCTGTTCCCAGTTAATGTGGAAGCAACTTAACGCCTCCTATTTAGGAGGTGAAAGGTGGTCTCGTGTTAACTCTGTGTTAAACAGCTAGTGAACAGTAACACACTAGTAGGCTAATGCTTGCTTCCGTGACCATTCTCCGCCCATAAGTATTGCCATACTGGGACAGACCAAAGGTCCATCGAGCCCACCATCCTGTTTCCAACAGTGGCCAATCCAGGTCACAAATACCTGGCAAGATCCCAAAAATGTACAAAACATTTTATACTGCTTATCCCAGAAATAGTGGATTTTCCTTTAGGAAGCCGTCCAAACCTTTTTTTAAACTCCGCTAAGCTAACCGCCTTTATCACATTCTCTGGCAACGAATTCCAGAGTTTAATTACACATTGAATGAAGAAAACGTTTCTCCGATTTGTTTTAAATTGACTACATTGTAGCTTCATCGCATGCCCCCTAGTCCTAGTATTTTTGGAAAGCGTAAACAGACGCTTCACATCTACCCGTTCAACTCCACTCATTATTTTATAGACCTCTATCATATCTCCCCTCAGCCGCCTTTTCTCCAAGCTGAAGAGCCCTAGCCGCTTTAGCCTTTCCTCATAGGGAAGTCGTCCCATCCCCTTTATCATTTTCGTTGCCCTTCTCTGCACCTAATTCCACCATATCTTTTTTGAGATGCGGCGACCAGAATTGAACACAATATTCGAGGTGCGGTCGCACCATGTCACACCCCCGACAGAAAAATTTAGTAATGTGCAACTTAACATGTAGAAACGACTGCAAACCCTCTTAATTTGGTCATGCAACAGCCTGTTTCTATGCATTAAGTGCTTAACAAGCCCTTTAGTAAAGGGCCTCTTAGAACACCAGCCTACAATTTTTAGAAGCCAAGGAATTTTTTTCTCTTCTCCCCAAATTTTGCTTTTAATATTACCTATAGTTTTTTTTGCTTCTTTGCCTTTATTTGTACTTTTCTTTTTTTGCTCTCCCTACTTTTCACACTCCCTCCCAGAAGTGTTTCCATCTTACAAGCAGACATTCTCATCTCTTCCTTTTCCCCCGTTAGCATCATGGTACAGGAAGAGGCTCAGGAAAGCAGATCTTCAGCCAGGGCCCACTGGTGGCAGGCACCTTCTTTTGGGTTGGTCACTCGATATTAGCGGCAGCAGTGGCTCCTCAGTGCACCAGGTGCTTTATATTTACAATAATTTCTCAACCTGGACTTGCACTGAATGCAAGTGGCAAGGGACTGATTTTTAGGTATCTGGGCAACCTGGCTTTGCATAAACCAACATGTTCTGAATTGTGTAACAGGAGATCAAGCATTACTGCACGTGAAATGTCTGGCAAGTCAGAGAGATCAAAATATTTTCTCTAACTGTCCCATAGTCTAACCCTCCAACAAATCTGTCAGTCATGTTACCTAGATTGCTTAAAGCAGAATGTCTCTTCATGTTCAAGTGTACAGCGCTGCGTACGTCTAGTAGCGCTATAGAAATGATAAGTAGTAGTAGTAGTCTTTGGGATTCCGGAATCTTGCTACTCTTTAGAATTCTACACAGAATCTTGCTACTCTTTGGGATTCCGGAATCTTGCTACTCTTTGTCCTTATCTCTTATTTGTCCTGTTTGTATGTCCTTATAAGATTGTAAGCTCTGTCGAGCAGGGACTGTCTCTTCATGTTCAAGTGTACAGCGCTGCAGTAGCGCTATAGAAATGATTAGTAGTAGAATGCAAAATCTTAGCAAATCACTGATCCCAGTTCTCTCACATATTATAAAATGACAATTGTGATTTTGAATGTTTTCAAAAATACTGACACTTCTCCTCTGATGTCATTGGCTTTCATGCTGTCAAATCACTAGACTGCCTAACAGGACTCGTCAGCTTCGAATAGAGATGGCCGAGGGGGATATAATAGAAGTCTACAAAATACTGAGTGGTGTAGAACAGCTAAACGTAAACTGATTTGTTTACTGTTTCAGGTAATAAATAGAAATAAATCAAAACGCAGAAAAGAAAATAAGATGATACTTTTTTGTTGGACTAACTTAATGCATTCTTTTGATTAGCTTTTGAAGGTAACCCTTCTTCAGAATGGAAATAAGCAAATGTTGAAAATATCAGAATACTAGTAAAAACATGCCCGTTTCTCACACAAATGAAACAGGCGCTAGCAAGGTTATCCTCCGAGTTCCAGCTTGGCCCCCTCCCTCCCCCCTCTCATCTGAGTTCCAGGGCCCCCCCCCCTCTCCTCTGAGTTCCAGGCCTCCGTCCCTCCCTCTTTCTCCTCCGAGTTCCAGGCCCCCCTCTCCTCTGAGTTCCAGACTCCCCTCTGAGTTCCAGGCCTCCCTCCCTCCCTCTTTCTCCTCCGAGTTCCAGGCCCCCCTGTCTCCTCCAAGTTCTAGGCCCCCACCCTCCCTCTCCTCCGAGTTCCAGGGCCCCTCCCTCCTAGTTCCTGGCCCCCCTCTTCTCCCTCTCATCTGAGTTCCAGGTCCCCTCCCTCTCCTACGATTTCCAGGCCCCCTCTCTCTTCTCTGAGTTCCATGCCCCCGCCCTCCCTCCCTCTCCTACCCTCTGAGTTCCATGCCCCCTCCCTCCTTCCCTCTCCTCCGAGTTCCATGCCCCCCTCTCCTCCGAGTTCCAGACCCCCGCACCTTCCTCCCCCTCTCTCTCTCCCCTGAGTGGCAGCCCGACCTGCGTTGCCCGCCCTCTTCTCCCAGTCCTCTGCCTGCCCCTCGCCTTCCTGCGTGCCGCCCAGAGTTAAAAAGTTCTTACCTCATGGTCCGGCAGCAGCAGGGCACGGCGCTTCAGCCTGCCCTCCTTTCTATCTCAGCTCTGCCTCTGGTCCCGCCCTTATTTCCTGTTTCCGGAAGGGCAGGAGGGAGGGGGGCCTGGAACTCGGAGGAGAGGGGGGGCCTGGAACTCGGAGGAGAGGAGGGGCCTGGACCTCAGAGGACAGGGGGGAGGGAGGGAGGGGGGCAAATTTCTCCCCATTGTATCCTCACCTCCAACGTTCTGTGGCTGGCTGGTGCTGGTTTCCCTTCCCTCTCATTGATCCACCCTCTGATGTCATTATGTTCAGACGCAAGGGTGGAGCAATGGGAATTATGTTACGAACCCAGGCATCCAGACGTAGAACGTTGGAGGTGCAAATTATTATATAGGATATAAGTGAAACACAAAAGCATTCCTACTACTACTACTTCCGCCAGGGTCGCTTTACTCATACTACCCCTCTCCTCAAGACCCTTCACTGGCTCCCTATCCGTTTTCGCATCCTGTTCAAACTTCATCTACTAACCTATAAATGTACTCACTCTGCTGCTCCCCAGTATCTCTCCACACTCGTCCTTCCCTACACCCCTTCCCGTGCACTCCGCTCCATGGATAAATCCTTCTTATCTGTTCCCTTCTCCACTACTGCCAACTCCAGACTTCGCGCCTTCTGTCTCGCTGCACCCTACGCCTGGAATAAACTTCCTGAGCCCCTACGTCTTGCCCCATCCTTGGCCACCTTTAAATCTAGACTGAAAGCCCACCTCTTTAACATTGCTTTTGACTCGTAACCACTTGTAACCACTCGCCTCCACCTACCCTCCTCTCTTCCTTCCCGTTCACATTAATTGATTTGATTTGCTTACTTTATTTTTTGTCTATTAGATTGTAAGCTCTTTGAGCAGGGACTGTCTTTCTTCTATGTTTGTGCAGCGCTGCGTATGCCTTGTAGCGCTATAGAAATGCTAAATAGTAGTAGTAGTAGTAGTCTCTTGTAACCAGAGCTAATATTGTGATGTCATAATGCCTCAGGCCACCAATAAGAGCCAACCTCATCAGTGATGTCACAATGGCTTGATTGTCCTATACTTGGCTCACTTTTATTACATAGCTCTTTGAGCAGGGACTGTCTTTCTTCTATGTTTGTGCAGCGCTGCATACGCCTTGTAGCGCTATAGAAATGCTAAATAGTAGTAGTAGTAGTCTCTTGTAACCAGAGCTAATATTGTGATGTCATAATGCCTCAGGCCACCAATAAGAGCCAACCTCATCAGTGATGTCACAATGGCTTGATTGTCCTATACTTGGCTCACTTTTATTACATAGCTCTTTGAGCAGGGACTGTCTTTCTTCTATGTTTGTGCAGCGCTGCGTAGGCCTTGTAGCGCTATAGAAATGCTAAATAGTAGTAGTAGTAGTATTGGTGGGTGTCAAAATATTTAATCATTTTGACTTTAAAGGTCTCATGTTCCTGTCTTAAAATTTCCTTTTAGTATTCTTACCATAAGATCATTGATGCAGTGTTCTGGTTTTGTAAAGTGCTGCCCTGACTCTCATCCACCCAGCTCTCCCTGTTTCGGGATCATTTCTGTTTTCTGCTATTCATCTTTGGAACAGTTTACCAGTAGTTATGTTCTATACTGAATTTATTAGCTTTTCAGAAAGTTTTAAAAACATATATTTTTTTTCTAATTTTAATAGCTGATTTATTTTGTTTAGTTTACATAAGTACATAAGTACATAAGTAGTGCCATACTGGGAAAGACCAAAGGTCCATCTAGCCCAGCATCCTGTCACCGACAGTGGCCAATCCAGGTCAAGGGCACCTGGCACGCTCCCCAAACGTAAAAACATTCCAGACAAGTTATACCTAAAAATGCGGAATTTTTCCAAGTCCATTTATAGCGGTCTATGGACTTGTCCTTTAGGAATCTATCTAACCCCTTTTTAAACTCCGTCAAGCTAACCGCCCGTACCACGTTCTCCGGCAACGAATTCCAGAGTCTAATTACACGTTGGGTGAAGAAAAATTTTCTCCGATTCGTTTTAAATTTACCACACTGTAGCTTCAACTCATTCCTCTAGTCCTAGTATTTTTGGATAGCGTGAACAGTCGCTTCACATCCACCCGATCTATTCCACTCATTATTTTATACACTTCTATCATATCTCCCCTCAGCCGTCTCTTCTCCAAGCTGAAAAGCCCTAGCCTTCTCAGCCTCTCTTCATAGGAAAGTCGTCCCATCCCCACTATCATTTTCGTCGCCCTTCGCTGTACCTTTTCCAATTCTACTATATCTTTTTTGAGATACGGAGACCAGTACTGAACACAATACTCCAGGTGCGGTCGCACCATGGAGCGATACAACGGCATTATAACATCCGCACACCTGGACTCCATACCCTTCCTAATAACACCCAACATTCTATTCGCTTTCCTAGCCGCAGCAGCACACTGAGCAGAAGGTTTCAGCGTATCATCGACGACGACACCCAGATCCCTTTCTTGATCCGTAACTCCTAACGCGGAACCTTGCAAGACGTTTTCTTCAGCTGTCTAATTGTATTTATTTGTTTGTAGCATTTGTATCCCACATTTCCCCACCTATTTGCAGGCTCAATGTGGCTTACAATTGTTCCGTAATGGTGATCACCAATTCCGGAAAAGAGAAATACATAGTTAAAAGGAGGTGACAGAGAGGATTAGGTAGTCAAATAAAGTTCTTCTCTTGTTACATCCTGATTATGTATCGGTTTATATTCTTTTGTTACCTCGCCTTGAATTTCATTCTCTCTTAGTTTTTAACTTCCCCTAATCCTCTAGGCCAGAATACTGTTTATTTCAGTCTCCCTCCACCCACCTCCCAACCCTCTTCTGGTAAACTACCACATTTGTGCTTCATAAAATCAAGATCTTCAAACACAGACCACCATCCGATCCCTGGTTTCCATATTTGGGGGTACTGGTCAGTCCAACCCCTAAGTTCACTTCTGATCTAATCACATCTCTCTAATTTCCCAAAGTTTCCTTCCCACTGTTCTAGGCTGTCCCTACACTGCTCTCCACTGATGCAGAAAGGCCATCTTATCTGCCAGGATCCCTCTGCATGCCAACTGTACAGAGTCTCTCTATGTTCCTGCTTGTCCACAACCCCTCCACCCTCAAATCCAACCCAGTCCACCCTCTTCAGTAGATCCCAGAAATTCTACGCTCATGCACACTTCCCCCCCCCCCCCCCCCCCCCCCCCAGAGAGTGTTTCGTATATCCCTATCTCCTGCAGCCCCTCTAGCAAATGCCTTTAAAATCTCTATTACCTTTAACTTCTACCTCAGGGGTCAGGTAGTGTTACTAAATCAGTTACCTATGATTTGTTACTGTAGACCACCTATGCACATAGAGGTGAATTTCTCTCCCAAGTGGCTCCATTTCTCCAAGGCCAGAATGTGCATTTTCTTAGGGGCATCCCATATGAAGCAGTGTTTTCAAAATGGCCCTCCCAAAAGCAAAATGTGGAGGAGTGGCCTAGTGGTTAGGGTGGTGGACTTTGGTCCTGGGGAACTGAGGAACTGAGTTGGATTCCCACTTCAGGCACAGGCAGCTCCTTGTGACTCTGGGCAAGTCACTTAACCCTCCATTGCCCCATGTAAGCCGCATTGAGCCTGCCATGAGTGGGAAAGCGCAGGGTACAAATGTAACAAAAATAAAATAGATACTATTGGAGATTCTACATGCAGGACGTCAGACTCACAGAAGCAGAAGCCTGCGCGGCCACATTGGTGATCCGCAAGGGCCGACTTCTACGTGGAATAGCAACATTTCATATAGAATCTCAAATAGTGGCAACAGTGGAGGAGTGGCCTAGTGGTTAGGGTGGTGGACTTTGGTCCTGAGGAACTGAGTTCGATTCCCACTTCAGGCACAGGCAGATCCTTGTGACTCTGGGCAAGTGACTTAACCCTTCATTGCCCCATGTAAGCCGCATTGAGCCTGCCATGAGTGGGAAAGCGCAGGGTACAAATGTAACAAAAATAAAATAGATACTATTGGAGATTCTACATGGAATGTTGCTATTCCACTAGCAACATTTCATGTAGAAGGCTGCGCAGGCTTCTGTTTCTGTGAGTCTGACGTCCTGCACGTACGTGCAGGACGTCAGACTCACAGAAGCAGAAGCCTGCGCGGCCACATTGGTGATCATGCAAGGGCCGACTTCTACATGGAATGTTGCTAGTGGGACTCTGGGCAAGTCACTTAACCCTCCATTGCCCCATGTAAGCCGCATTGAGCCTGCCATGAGTGGGAAAGCGCAGGGTACAAATGTAACAAAAACAAAAATCATGTGGGGAAAGTATAGAATGTATGGGGATTTCATCCCTAAGCATCCTATATAATAAAACTCACCCTCAACGTTCTGAAGACACTGACGTCACTTCCTTCAGCACAGGTTCGAAGCTTCGTGGTGGTGAAGCCACCAAAATCGCCGGGCCCCGCCCTCGCACCAAACGTGATGACGTCGAGGGCGTAGCAACGGCGTACGGTGCGTGGAGCAATGGCGTCTGAACGACCAAGGGGTTGGTAGGTACGTAGGGAGGCAGGGAGAAGGGAGGGGTGTTGGGGAGGAAAACCTTGCTAGCGCCCGTTTCATTTGGTCCACAAACGGTACTCTTTTACTAGTATTTTAATAAGTATAGTTCTCGTTTGCTTCAAAGGAGGCACAAAGTAAAGAGCACTTGGGTCCACCAACCCCAAATTTAAAGAAAGCTCTGTGGAGATCGGCAAGAACCTTCAAGTACTTAAAAAATTTCTGTCCTGCTCTCCCAGTGTGTAGTTTTTCCGTACACTTGTCTGGATTTCACTGTGTGTGTGTGAATGACATTCTGCACAGTCCAAAAAATAAAAAGTTGTCCTCTTACTTGAGTCGAAGACTTTAGACCAGATTCTCCTGCCACCACCTCCTCTTCAGCATCCAGGTCAGATGCTGCTAGCACTTTCTGGAGAAGTTGCTGCTGGTCTTTTTTAGTTGAGAAAGCGAGCTCTTCCTCTTCCATTCCTGCAAGCTTTGTAATCACCTAGGCAAAACAAGGTGGAACAGTCTTGATGGCCCTGGTGCAAAACCTTCCATGCATTTCTAATAGGAAGTGTGAATTTGTCCTCACCCTTGCATACCCAAATCACTTACGTATTTTATGACATGGAAAAGTCTGTCATCTACCAAATACTTTCTTCCACTCAAAGTTTGGAGGGGCTAGGTCCAGACTTTGCAAAATTATGTGTGTGGAAGGAACCACGGACATCCCAGACCATACATGGACATTCAATATCATCTGATAAACCCCTCTCTTCTACTAAACCAAGGTTAAAACAATCCTGCTTTAGTTAGATAGCAAATTATCCATAACTTAGTCAGATATATTGATTTCTTTTAATGCTTTGGTTATCAATAGAAATCAAACAAAATAAAACATGGAAAAGAAAATAAGATGATACCTTTTTTATTGGACATAACTTAATACATTTCTTGATTAGCTTTCGAAGGCTGCCCTTCTTCGTCAGATCGGAAATAAGCAAATGTGCTAGCTGACAGTGTATATAAGTGAAAACATTCAAGCATTACTATGACAGGGTGGGAGGAGGGGGGTGGGTAGGAAGTATGCATGGGGACATCAAAGCATATCATACTTCCTGCGCAGCCTTCTACATGGAATGTTGCTAGTGGAATAGCAACATTCCATGTAGAATCTCCAATAGTAGCAACATTCCATGTAGAATCTCCAATGGTATCTATTTTACTGTCATAGTAATGCTTGAATGTTTTCACTTATATACACTGTCAGCTAGCACATTTGCTTATTTCCGATCTGAGGAAGAAGGGCAACCTTCGAAAGCTAATCAAGAAATGTATTAAGTTATGTCCAATAAAAAAGGTATCATCTTATTTTCTTTTCCATGTTTTATTTTGTTTGATTTCTATTGATAACCTTAAGAGTGGACTAACAAAACTCTGTTTTGATTCATATTTTCTTCTCCCCCCCCCCCCTTCCCCTCATGAAGGAGTCGGAGGTATTGAGATGGTGGTGTGGAGGTTTATGTGAGATAGGTGTGGGTTAGTGCATATGGGAGAGCAGGCTCTGGAAGTATGTGAAAGGTGACTTTTTTTTTTTTACACTATTCTTTAGCTGCTGCTTCATTTGAGGAGTAACCTAATAACAGTGTGGTAGTCTAATGGTTAGTGCAGTGGCCCGAGAACCTGGGGAACTGGGTTCAATTCCCACTGCAGCTCCTTGAGACCCTGGGCAAATCACTTAACTCTCCATTGCTCCAGGTACAAAAAAACCCCCAAAATACTTAGATCGTAAGTCCAGCAGGAACAGAGTAGTAGCCAGTGTCCTACAGCTTTTAACAGGTTCCCATAGTAAACAGTACAGGTGTTTTGGGGCAATATGGCTCTCTGAAAACACTGATTCAGTATTACCAGATTTCACATTTGTCCAAAGAAAACTGACATTTTCTTCCTTCATGCCAAATTTGGTGAATTTATGTAGCTTTTATGGAGAGTTACTGTACATATAGACAATGGCAGATAGACAGAAATTAATCCCCTTTTGGAAAGCATAATGCACTCAAATTGTTTTTTACCTTGAAGCTATAACCTTGATCAACCAGAAATCTCTGTCGTTTGGTCGAGTATGCCATTTCTTGAGTGTCTTGAGATACGAGGGAGTAGAAAAAAGCATTGTACTCCTCTGCTATCATCCCTAGTGATGAAATGATAAGAAATCAAATGGAGCAGTTACGGCCTTGGCCTCTGCATCCAGTCCTTGAGGGCTGCCAACAGATCAGGTTTTCAGGATATCCCGCATGAAAGATTGCACACCTACTATCTCCACTGTACACAAATGTCTGTCATGCATATTCCTAAAAGCCCCAGCCCACTGGCAGCCCTTGAGGACTCGGAGTACATCAATATCCAAAAACAAATTAGGCTAGCCAGCTCCCGGTTACCAAACTGAAAAATCAAGCAAGCAGCTGGTGCTCTAAATCTACGACACTAGTGTACCAAAAGTTTTCTATGTTGGAGAAAAAGATCTCAGCAGCCTTCTAGTGCCCATCAGATGCAAACAGACCATAAATTTCAACCCCCCCCCCCCCACACACACACAACTTTTTTTCATAACATCTACAAATTTACTTTCACTCATTCTGTTTATATGTTCTCACTGACTATTTAAAAGTGAAACATTGAAACAGAAAAATGTAGGCAGAAAAAGACCATATGGTCTATCCAGACTGCCCATTCAAGCTTCTACTCTTCCTATCACTCCCTTAGAGATCCTATGTACTTGTCCCAAGCTCTCTTGAATTCAGATACTGTTTTCATCTCTACCACTTCCACCAGGAGGCCGTTCCACAAATTCACCACCCTTTCCATGAAGAAGTATTTCCTCAAGATACTTCTGAGTCTATCCCCTTTCACCTTCATCCTCTGCCCCCTCGTTCCAGAGCTCCCTTTCAATTGACTCGCCTCCTGTGCATTTATGCCACATAGGTATTTAAATGTCTATGATATCTCCCCTCTCCCGTCTTTCTTCCAAAGTCTACATATTGAGATTTTTAAGTCTGTCCCCATACGCTTTATGACGAAGACCACTGACCATTTTAGTAGCTGCCCTCTGAACCAACTCCATACCATTTATACATTTTTGAGGGTGCTGTCTCCAGAATTGTACACAATGTTCCCAAGTCTGATACAGGGGCATCAACACCTCCTTTTTCCTACTGGCCATTCCTCTCCGTATGCACCCAAGCATGCTTCTGTTCTACCTGTTTCGCCACTTAAGATCATTACATATGATCGACCCAAAGTCCCTCTCCTCTTTGTTGCACAAACGTTCTTCACCCTCTAAATTGGGGAGGGGGGAGGGGAGGGGCAGGGCTTTGGTTTTGGATTCTACCAAAAATGCATTGGCCTTTTCGGCTGAAACCTGAACCTGGATTTCGGGTTGATTTCTGTGCTGAATCTGAAGCCAAAACTAAAATTTGGTTGGTCTCTAGAAGTGGTGTTTCCCCCCTGTGACTTGGATGCATCTGTATATGGGTATAAATATACTTTAAGTCCAGAAAGAATAACTAACCCCCTTTTTGTAGAATGTGAATAAGGGTGTGTAAGGAAACCATCCTGAACTTTTGCTTGGTTAGATACTTGTTAAAGGCTCTCAGAAATGCCCATGTCTTTTTTGGATCAGGAAGTACTTGGAATAAAATCCTTTCCCTTTTTCCGCAGTGAGATGGGCTCAACTGCATTGAGAAGACCTTGTGAAGCAAATCCTGATGTTTTGACATCTTGATCTTAAAGCTCTTGGTTGGCAATTCGTTGGAGTGTTTTCTAATTGCAGACGACCTTCCCAGACAATTTTGAGAACCCACCAGTCTGAGGTTATAAGGGGCCATTCTGCTGCAAAAACATTTCAGCCTTCCTCCTACCGGAAGGTCACCTAGGACAGTTACAGATATTGAAGTAATGCTCCTCTGGAGAGAGCCAAAACCCCATCACTAGTTTTGACTGTGTAGCTGATTGGGTCTTTTGGGCCCTCAGCTATCTTGTATAAGAGCAAAGTCCTCGAGTTGATTGCGAAAATGAGAGTGATAGGATCTCTGTTGCCCTCTGACATAAACTCTTCTAGGAGAGGAGGCTGGGATACAAGTGGGCATGGAGAGGTTCTTAAGAATATCCAAGTGCTACTTGAGGAGGGTAGCAGACTTCTGTGCTTCATCTCTGAAGAGATTCTCTCCATGGTACAGCATGTGAGCAAGCTTCTTCTGAACCTCTAGCCTGAGTCTGAGGCCCACAGCCAGGCAATTCTCTGGATGCCAATCTCCATTTTGCAGGATCTCAATGTTATCAAAAATATAGATTGCACAGACCATGTATTTTCCACAATCCCTTTCCTTGTTACTAGCTAATAAAAAGTTGGTAAGATGCTATGGGGAAGTGAGCAGAGCATTCTGAAAGAACCTCTTCCCAAAAGATTCCAAGGTCCTCACCTCCCTCCCAGAGGCACCGAGGAGCGAGACTTTGTACTCTTGGGAGAGTGGATTAGACCAACATGGAATGGTGAGGAAGTTGTAGTTCCTCAAACCCAGAGCCTTTAAGACTCTGTGGAAACAGCTGACCTCTTAACAGGAAGTAGGGAGAAGAGGCTCCACATTCTCAAACACACTTCCTTCAGGATTTTGTGAACAGGCATTGTCAAAGCCTCCTGGGAGGAGTAGGGGGAGGAGAACTCCAAAGATACAACATTTCTGTCCTGGGATTCTCCTCCATCTCTAAAGAATACGGGAGCTGTGTGAATCCTTGGAGAAGGGAAGGCTGCAACAAAATGCTAGGAAGCAGAAAACCCTAGACAGAGGACGGAGTGGGAGAACAGTGCTACCCTGCCAAATCCTGGAAAGTTAAATTGAAGCAAAGCAGCATAAACTTCCATATTTGGGAAAACTACTAGCCCAAAATCCTGGAGAGAGTTGAACAGAAAGCTATCAAAAGTCCTACCCGAAAAAGTCAGAGCCAGGACTCATACAAAAGGGTATGAATCAGAATATGTGAGATGGGCCAATGAGGAAAGGTAAACCCATCTCATGAAAGGAATGATGTAGTCAGGCTGGGAAATCTAGTTCTGGTCCAAGTAGCTAATGGAGGTTAGGAATAGCTCTGATGTCCTCCTGTGGGAGGGGGGGAAGGAATAGATGGGGCTCAGAAATTACCATAGTTCCAAGCCAGCCATTAACAGCACTCCCAGGGGAGAAGGAGGAAGAAGGTCCTAAGAAAAGTAAAGACTTGCTCTGAACCTGAAGCCCTGAGAATGCCAGAGCCAGCTCCTAATTAACCTCTTGTGAGGAGATGGACATTATAGGATAAAAGACGGTGAGAATTTTTTTTTTTGTAAGCAAAAGCTCTGATTGCTTGGCTGCTGCTCAATGGTCATGGGGAGGTTTTGGTCAAAATAATCCATGTGGGCAAGACCTTCCCCCCCCCTTTTACCTGCATCCACCCTGAGAGGTAAAGCTATATACGAGGAGCAAAGCAGAATGCTGGCAGACTGAAAAGGGTGTTGTGTTTCAAAACTGCAACCTTGCAGAATGTGATGAATGCAGCCAGTAATTGGCGCAGCCGGGAGAGTTTAAGGCTGCTGAAGGCCTGGACACAAAGTTTCAGAAAGCATGAAGGTATTCTGTGAATTGGAACTGATACAGAGCAGCAGTTTGTTTAGGATGCCAGAAATGATTTTCTTTTACATACTGGTGAGAGTGGGACAGCACTAGTAGAGACTGGGGAGGCGGGGATAGTGCTGGGCAGACTTATACGGTCTGTGCCAGAGCCGGTGGTGGGAGGAGGGGCTGGTGGTTGGGAGGAGGGGACAGTGCTGGGCAGACTTATACGGTCTGTGCCAGAGCCGGTGGTGGGAGGAGGGGCTGGTGGTTGGGAGGAGGGGTCATTGCTGGGCAGACTTATACGGTCTGTGCCAGAGCCGGTGGTGGGAGGAGGGACTGGTGGTTGGGAGGCGGGGACAGTGCTGGGCAGACTTATACGGTCTGTGCCAGAGCCGGTGGTGGGAGGAGGGGCTGGTGGTTGGGAGGAGGGGACAGTGCTGGGCAAACTTATACGGTCTGTGCCAGAGCCGGTGGTGGGAGGCGGGACTGGTGGTTGGGAGGCGGAGACAGTGCTGGGCGGACTTATACGGTCTGTGCCAGAGCCGGTGGTGGGAGGCGGGACTGGTGGTTGGGAGGCGGGGACAGTGCTGGGCAGACTTATACAGTCTGTGCTAGAGCCGGTGGTGGGAGGAGGGGCTGGTGGTTGGGAGGCAGGGACAGTGCTGGGCAGACTTATACGGTCTGTGCCAGAGCCGGTGGTGGGAGGAGGGGCTGGTGGTTGGGAGGCAGGGACAGTGCTGGGCAGACTTATACAGTCTGTGCCAGAGCCGGTGGTGGGAGGAGGGGCTGGTGGTTGGGAGGCGGGGATAGTGCTGGGCAGACTTATACGGTCTGTGCCAGAGCTGGTGGTGGGAGGAGGGGCTGGTGGTTGGGAGGCGGGGATAGTGCTGGGCAGACTTATACAGTCTGTGCCAGAGCCGGTGGTGGGAGGAGGGGCTGGTGGTTGGGAGGCAGGGATAGTGCTGGGCAGACTTATACGGTCTGTGCCAGAGCCGCTGGTGGGAGGAGGGGCTGGTGGTTGGGAGGCGGGGATAGTGCTGGGCAGACTTACACGGTCTGTGCCCTGAAAAGGACAGATACAAATCAAGGTAAGGTATACACAAAAAGTAGCACATATGAGTTTATCTTGTTGGGCAGACTGGATGGACCATGCAGGTCTTTTCGGCCTTATCTACTATGACTGAGTTTGAAAAGCACCGTCATACTACAGCTTGCAGCCTTCTGCTGGAGCGAAAATGTAGGACTGAACCTTATCAATGAAACCCCTTCTGAATGGAAATGATGAAAGATATGTGGATTAAATCAGAAGGTATTTAAAGATAGCTCAGAGAGACCACTGAAAGAAAGGTTGTGCAACACAGACGCTATCCCGATATAGAAAGTTGCTAAAGTGAATGAATTAATGGATCAACGTGAGAAACTTAAAAATAAGCTATCTTATACTGGGAATGTAACATGTTCTGATTTTCTGTTTAAGATTTAAAATACCAGTGAAAGCGTTAAAGACCGTTGTGTCAGGTGTGTCTCTCTGGAAGCTTGTCCTATAGTTAAAAGGGAGAGTGATCCTGGTTCCTGAAAATTGGTGTCACATCTCTTCAGCCAACAGAAATGTGCCTGCAGGACCAGTATGTTTGTCCCACCAGAAGACGGTGAAAGTACTTTGTAAGAGACATCAGTCTCTGCTTCAAATGGCTAACTTCTTGGTTAGGCCTGGGCTGAGAGCACTGAGGCACCAGGGATCGTCAATGCACTGGGGAAGCGTCATCTCCTGAGGGACTGGAGATTGACACTGGAGTGATTGGCATAGCCTCCAAGCCATTTCAAGGCCTCAGTGTTGATATGTCTCCTTGAGTATCGGCTGGATTACTTTGAACCTCAGCATCAATGTTGTTGAAGCAGGAGCCTTGCGTCAAGCATACAGCTCCATCTGTACTTCAAACTTCTTCATGAGCTGCTCCTTGAAGGCTGCCATCAAACAAAAGTGGGGGTATCACAGGTCTCAGCAACATGGAGGCTGCTATGCCCCCTCCGATACTATGGAGGATGAACAGTCCTCAAAATTGGGAGTGTTTCTCAATAACTTGGTGTCCTTGGTGCCATGCTCTGAAGGGGCTCAAAGCTGGTTGCACTGGGCCTCTCTGCCTGATAACTAGCATCCTTGTTCCTCAGAACTGATGAAGATGAGGACAAACCCTTCCTCTTCCTTGGAGAAGGATTTGACAATGACCGATCCTGATGGCCTCTATTGATGCTTGAAACTGAAGGTAAATCAAGACACTATTGATGTTAGTAAGTCCTCAGCGTTCAATGCAGCTCTGGAAGCCACAGAAACCAATGTTTCAATTCCGATAGACTAGTCTCATTGGCACCAAAAATATGTTGGCACTGCTTCACATGACTACAGATTCCTCTCTGACATTTATGACCATATGATTTGGTCCCAGTCATTGCAGGTACCAGGAGTGGGTATCCGTTATGGATAGAATCCTTTCATACCAGGAATATTTTGAAGTCAAAGGGAACTTTTTTTCTGGGACATGTTCAGAACAGTGAAGCAAAATCAAATGATTCAATGATGAAAGATAGGTGCTCGAGGCCTACTAAGGCCAGAATTGAGCCAATGAAAAAAAAACTTAAAACCTACCGCAAAACCTAAGGCAGCTAACAGGAAGAGACACTGTGTTACAACAACAGAACGTATTCAATGAAAACAAAATGCAAATATTAACAGATAAAGGCCCAAAAGCATCAGACACAAGCTGAGAGGGAGAACAAGAAGAGAATTGACCACTGAGCTCTGAGGAAAACAGTGGCAGGCAAAAATGCACAAGCATGAGCAGTAGAATACTTTCAAAGGTTTTGACGAAGCTGGAGCACCATCAGATGACATCACTTACATACGAGGACATAAGTATCCTGCTTGTCCTCAGAGAAATCAAATATCAAAAAATAATTTTGTTTTTGAAAAGAACAAAAACACTGGAGACAAACCCTCAGGTAAAACCTCTTCAAAGACCGGATCTTTGTTTTTGCATCCATTTGGCACAGCAGAAAAAATTGAAAACTGCCAGGATTGAGGAGACACTTGAAAACGGGAAGGGCCATGAATGCTTAGTCTCACGCACTTAACTCTGAGCTCATGGACAGCTGTTCCATCCTGGTGCCATCTGATGACATCACCCACTTGTTTGCCTGACTCAATCCTGACAACGGAATGTAAACGTATGGCAACACAGATAATCCAAATATGATGAGGTATTATTTTTGCGATGCATGAAAGAAGGATAGAATTCCATACAGTTCCTAACAAAGTAGGTCATTTTTTTTTTTAGTGCAGTGCAGCAGTTTATTACCAAAACTTTAATGTTTATATTATCCACTTAATAGGGCTCATGGAAGGAATGTGATATGTACAATATTTACATTATTTAGAAATTATCAGGTGCTCTTGCACGACACAGAACGTTACCTTTCTTTGCTCTCAGCACCCTCCCCAGTCTCTGAGCTTCTTGTCTCCGAGACCCTCCATGGGAAGAAATCTGAATTAGAACATTGGCTTCTGGTAGGTCAAAAGATGTGTCACCCACCTATAAAGAAAAATACTCCTCTTAACATGCAGTTATTACCAGCAGTAAGGACAAAACCCCACCCAGCACTGAACGGAAAGCAGCCGGCAGGCTTGGATGAAAGGGCCAAAAAGATTACCTGTTGGGCTCAATGTCTTGACATCTCTTTACAACTGTAGTGCCTTCTAAAGGTTTACACACTGTAACATCTTTCACATTCTTATGAGCTACAAAATATATGGGCCACTTTCAACATGAAAGAACAATTATTATTGTTCTCTGCATTAGTCAGTCTGTGATTGGATTTGTGGATTAACACAGTGGTGTACCACAAAGATCAACAAGTGTGAACCCTTACACATATATCCAGAACTGCCTCACGATATTTGCTTGTTATTCTACCATCCTGCTTTATCATTATCATGTTACCCAAGATCCTTATGCAATACTAAATGTATATTTTCTTATATATTTCCACTATTCATGATGTAATAATGTAAGCCACATTGAGCCTGCAAAGAGGTGGGAAAATGTGGGATACAAATGCAATAAATAAATAAATAAATGGGTGGGCCCGCGTGGGCACAGGCCCACCCACTTTGGACTCACGCCCACCCAGCAGTGGCATAGCAATGATGTGGCTGGCGGGGATCCCCAAGCTCTGCCAGCAGAAGATTCCTGGCATCTCTCCCTCTAGGAGATCATGGGGGGTCAACTTAACTCCACTCCCTTGAACCCTCCCCCTTTAATCTTTAAATCCTTTAGTTCTTCACTGGCAGCGAGCAACAACACATTGCCCCTGCTTACACCGGCCTGAGCCTTCCCTCTGATGCAGGAAGTTGCATCAGAAGGAAAGCTCGGAGCCGGTCCAAGCAAGAGGAATGAGTTGCTTCTCATTGCTGGCAAAGACCTAAAGGATGTAATGCTACTGGGGTAGGGGGAATACAGTTAACTGACCACCCCCAGATTGCCTGGGGGGAGGGAGAAATGTTCGGTGGGGGGGTTGCAGGGAGTGGGGTTGTTATGCCCACCCATTTTGGCCTCAGGCCAGTGGTGTGCTGGAGCGGGCTCTCACGGGCTCGCGAGAGCCGTTTGTTAAATTTTCAAGAATTTTGGGAGCCGGTTGTTAAAGTAGGCCTCCCCATGGCTATTCTAAGAACTGACTCCCAAAATGTAGGCTTGGGTCCCCTCCTGAATTCTCTTTTACTTTGCTGGCAGTGATGCTGGCCCCACCAGCCAAGTAAATAGACTGCTGCTGCTCCCTGCTCCTTGTTTCTGACTCTGAGCATCAGGCTGGGACTTTTCATGGAAGCGCAAGAAGGTTCCATCATGCTGCTCAGAGCCAGAAACAAGCAGCAGAGAATGGTGGCTGTCCATTTATTGGCTGGTGGGGCTCGGCAAAGGTATGCCTAGCGTGCCTAGCGCCCCCCCCCCCCCCCCGCCCCAAATTTCAGGGCCGGCTATGCCCGGAGAGAGAGCCCGTTGTTTAAAATTTACCAGCACACCCCTGCCTCAGGCCCACCCAAAATTGGGTGTCTAGCTACGCCCCTGGATTAGCATCTGTAAATAATTAAAATACAGAAACATTCAAAAAGTTAAGAAGAACAAAAATGCCTTGAATGCATAAATCTTCATACCCTTTGTCATAAACTCATATTTGCTTCAGTTCCAAAAAACTGCTTTAACAAGGCCTAAGTTGAGCTCATACAAATACTCCTGGATAAGGGAATCAAGCTATTTTTTTTTTTTGAGTGAAGTAAAGAGCTACTGAAAGAACTCTGTGATAGTTATTCAATGTATTTAAACATCATTGTAAAGTGAAAACAGTTTGACACAGCCAAGACACTGCCTCAAGTAGGCTGTCCCTCCCATGTCAGCAGCCACACGATAAGGAAAATGGCAGTGGTACCTTATGTTGTGGGTTTGCTTTGCAACAGCAGAACAGGGAGGCTTATGCAGATTGAAGGAAGGATTGATGGTATATACAGGATTAGGGGTGACATTAGACCTTGTCTTTATGGGGAGTATTTCTGATGTTGTAGTAAGTGATCAACCCAACAAAAAGAGGGTCCAAGTCTCCCGCAAAAAACACATGAAAATGCAACATAAAATATTTGGGGACGAAATATGTTTTCTTTAATCCTGAACATTTAAAACAATTTATTTCTCAGAAAAAATTATTATAGTACTTGTTGACTTTAAACCGTCTTGTTTGGCTTCAAGATTTAAATAAAGGGCAACATGATATGATTTGGGGGGTTATAATAATCTGCTAACGCTTTATTGCATCTTGAAATGTGTTTTACTGAATACACTTTCTCCTAAGTTAACGGCTCTTAGCCCCTAAATGGTGGTCTAATGCAAGTTTTGTAATGGTTTCCTGGATTTTTTCTTTAATTTGAAGATTTTCTAACTGTTTTTCTTATTCAAGTAGTAATGCTTGTAATAATGTGAAAATGATAAATAAAAAATTAAAAAACAAACAAACAAACAAACAAACAAACACATGAAACAACAAAGAAAGCGGAAGAAAACCAAAATAGACCAGATAAAAACCACAAAGTGTAAGAGCACCAAAAAAGTTTTAGTGGGACCCTACACGGTCCGTGTTTCGGGGTCTTCAAATTGACGTATACAGATGTACCTCCAGAATTCTCCTGGAGTAAAAGGCATACACTGGACCTTTGGCGTTTGCAAAGGCTTTGCAAATGCCAAAGGTCCAGTGTATGCCTTTTCTTCCGCTTTCTTTGTAGTAAGTGATTGGCCAGGATGGTGTGGTTCCGTAAAAGGCACAGATAGTAATGGTTTGCTCAAAAGCAATAGTCCTAAGTTTCAAGAGAGCTAACTAACTCTGCTAAGATGGGGTGGGATACCTCAAGGAGATGTTAACGGGACAGGAATCTCTAGGGGAAGCAGAAAAGCAGTGGGTAAACCTGAAGAAGATACTGTAAGGTCAAGAAACCTCTGTTAGAAACAAAGGTCAGAGGAAAGACAGGTCACTGTGGATTTTGCACGTAGCAATTAAAAAGGTAAGGAAAAGGTTAGTGTTCATAAAGCTACAAGAGACTGCAGAAAGAGGAAGGCAGTCAACAATGTTGTAGAAAAGCTAAAAGAAGCAGAGAAAGTAGTCACAAAACCAACTATGCAAATAGAAAAAAAATAGCCAAGATAGTGAAATGAAAATGAGCCTGCAAAAAGGTGGGAAAATGTGGGCTACAAAAGTAACAAATAAATAAATAAAATAAATAAGAAATGCAGGCACAGGCAGCTCCTCTTGACTCTGGGCAAGTCACTTAACCCTCCACTGCCCCATGTAAGCCGCATTGAGCCTGCCATGAGTGGGAAAGCGCAGGGTACAAATGTAACAAAAATAAAATAGATAATATTGGAGATTCTACATGGAATGTTGCTACTATTGGAGATTCTACATGGAATGTTGCTACTATTGGAGATTCTACATGGAATGTTGCTACTATTGGAGATTCTACATGGAATGTTGCTACTATTGGACATTCTACATGGAATGTTGCTACTATTGGAGGTTCTACATGGAATGTTGCTACTATTGGACATTCTACATGGAATGTTGCTACTACTGGAGATTCTACATGGAATGTTGCTACTATTGGAGATTCTATATGGAATGTTGCTATTCCACTAGCAACATTTCATGTAGAAGGCTGCGCAGGCTTCTGTTTCTGTGAGTCTGATGTCCTGCACGTCAGACTCACAGAAGCAGAAGCCTGCGCGGCCACATTGGTGATCTGCAAGGGCCGACTTCTACATGGAATGTTGCTAGTGGGACTCTGGGCAAGTCACTTAACCCTCCATTGCCCCATGTAAGCCGCATTGAGCCTGCCATGAGTGGGAAAGCGCGGGGTACAAATGTAACCAAAAAAAAAAAAAAAAAAGTGGTACTGTGAGACTCAAAGGTCAGGGAAAGAATAAAGAAAAGTCTGATGAGGAAAATGCAGAACTGTTCAGAAAATATTTCTGTTCAGTGTTCACAAATGAAGAGCTGGAGTAGAAGCACCAAATTAAAAAAACAACAAGTGAGAATAGAAATTTTTCAAAACACTGCTTGTGGGGAGGAGGAAGCTCCTGAGGAAAATAGAGACTAGATATAGACAAATTAAAAGGGGACTTCCTGAGCCCCTATGTCTTGCCCCATCCTTGGCCACCTTTAAATCTAGACTGAAAGCCCACCTCTTTAACATTGCTTTTGACTCGTAACCACTTGTAACCACTCGCCTCCACCTACCTTCCTCTCTTCCTTCCCGTCCACATTAATTGATTTGATTACTTTATTTATTTTTTGTCTATTAGATTGTAAGCTCTTTGAGCAGGGACTGTCTTTCTTCTATGTTTGTGCAGCGCTGCGTACGTCTTGTAGCGCTATAGAAATGCTAAATATTAGTAGTAGTAGTAACATTCCATGTAGAATCTACAAATAGTTTCAACATTCCATGTAGAATCTCAAATAGTAGCAACAGAATCTCAATAGTAGCATCCTGGAATAAACTTCCTGAGCCCCTACGTCTTGCCCCATCCTTGGCCACCTTTAAATCTAGACTGAAAGCCCACCTCTTTAACATTGCTTTTGACTCGTAACCACTTGTAACCACTCGCCTCCACCTACCCTCCTCTCTTCCTTCTCGTTCACATTAATTGATTTGATTACTTTATTTATTTTTTGTCTATTAGATTGTAAGCTCTTTGAGCAGGGACTGTCTTTCTTCTATGTGAACGGGAAGAGAGGAGGGTAGGTGGAGGTGAGTGGTTACAAGTCAAAAGCAATGTTAAAGAGGTGGGCTTTCAGTCTAGATTTAAAGGTGGCCAAGGATGGGGCAAGACGTAGGGGCTCAGGAAGTTTATTCCAGGCGTAGGGTGCAGCGAGACAGAAGGCGCGAAGTCTGGAGTTGGCAGTAGTGGAGAAGGGAACAGATAAGAAGGATTTATCCATGGAGCGGAGTGCACGGGAAGGGGTGTGTAGCGCTACAAGGCATACGCAGCGCTGTACACCAAACACAAAAAAGACAGTCCCTGCTCAAAGAGCTTACAATCTAGATAAGACAGGCAGATAGACAGAACAATTAAGGGTAAGGGAATAAAGAGGTGAGGATAAAAAGGACAGGGCAAGTGAGCAGTGGTTAGTAGTCAAAAGCAGTGGTAAAGAGGTGGGCTTTAAGTTTGCCCTTGAAAACGGCCAAAGACGGGGATAGACGTACAGGCTCGGGAATTCTATTCCAAGCGTGAGGTGCAGCGAGATAAAAGGAACGGAGTCTAGAATTAGCAGTAGAGGAGAAGGGGACGGATAAGAAAGATTTATCTACAGAACTGTACATTTGTGCCACGGAGATATTTAAATGTCTTATCACAGAAGATTTACACAAAACGATGATTAAAACACGTCTTTCAATATACAATTCTTCTTTTATTGACTATGTTTACACGAATCTGTTAACCTGCTGTTTAAATAAGCTTGGTTATTTTAAAATAATACAAAAAAAAAAAAGCTATGTGTTAGATTTCTGCTCTTCTAGATGTGTCTTCTTTCTCTCAGTCACTTCTGTTGAATGACATACAACAGTGGCCTAGTGGTTAGGGTGGTGGACTTTGGTCCTGGGGAACCGAGGAACTGAGTTCAATTCCCACTTCAGGCACAGGCAGCTCCTTGTGACTCTGGGCAAGTCACTTAACCCTCCATTGCCCCATGTAAGCCACATTGAGCCTGCCATGAATGGGAAAGCGCGGGGTACAAATGTAACAAAAAAAATAAAAATCTCATTTAAAAGCAAAAAAAAAAGGAAAAAACCCATCTCGCAGTGGTCCAGATATAAGCCAACCGCTTAATACTTGGGCCAATACAAAAAAAAAAAACAAGGGAGCCAGCAACCTTTGATTCCACTTTGGCCAGAGGGATTCTGAACTTCCGTTCAGACACTGGTTTTATGCCCCCAAAGTCAAGACTGCATAGATGAGATCATTTAAAAATATATTTTTTTCCAAAAATATTCCACCTTATTTTCAGGTCAATACAGTATATACAGATGAAAAGAATTATACAGCTATTTGTCCATAAGGATGACCATTTTCAGTAGCTGGCACTGTTGTAAAGAATGTGGGTACTTTTGTACCTGAAGGACTTTGTAGCCATAACCCCAAATTATTTCCCTCTGAAAATGATTGAATTAAGATTTTATAGTCTATTCATTCTCTGGTGTGTAAAAAGTGAGGTCACAAGGTACTCATTTACTTCTCCCCATTCTTGTAGGTGGCAGAATAAGAGGGGCAGTGTGTTGTGCCCCTTTTTAATCTGGTTAACACATGCACAGCATGAAAGCCCAAACGAAGGCTTGCTATCAACCAACTGGTGAAAGTATAACTCCATTTTAAGAGAATAAAGGAGGCTCTATAAATCAGAAATATTTGTGCCAAGACTGTAACAGTGAGAATTCAAGCACACCTGGCTGCTAATTCACAGATGTCCCATCTAACTTACTGCAAAGCTATCCAATCTGGATTAGTCAAGCCCACCTTTGAGATAAAGATAGTGTTGATCTTCGGATTGTGCTTGAAATTCTGTAATATTTGCATCCTTTCTCCTTGGGATGTGGGGCCATAGATATAGGGTCTAAGGAAAAAAAAAAGTTGACAGGTGTAATCTTTGGCATAGCTACAAACAAGATCCAACAGGAATAGTAAACAATGGAAGGCAGCCCCGGACGAGTCCTTCAGACAATGACATCAACAGGAAATAGAATGCTTAGAGGGGCATTTTCGATATGACGTCCAAATTCAATTTTGGATGATTTGCAAAAAGTCTAAAAACACGGTCATTTTTGAACCTGAAAAACATCTAGCTTTTTGGTTCAAAAGTTGCCCTGTGCTAGATAATTCTGTGCTCAGTGCATCTTTCTTTAAGGGCCATTTTCAAACAAAACACATCCATGGGAAAAACTCATAAAAACAAGCCACTGGGATGTGTGGGGGCCAGCAGTCTTACTAGTCTGGCCACACAGATATTCCAGCAGAGTGGTGAGGTAGGTGGGGGGGGGGGGGGGGGGGGGGGGGGGGGATTGCAGTGAACTTCACATAAAAAGGTCCCAGGTACACATCATGACCCCCCCCCCCCCCCCTTATACTGTACGGTAAGCCCTCCAGGAAAATCAACAAAATATACTGTACCCAACTGTACACCATTATAATTGTCCTTATGCCTGAAGATGTCACCTATATGGGGGTTCAATACATATTTTGTAGGTTTTGGGGTGCTCAAACTTTCCACCACAAGTGTACCACTTAGAGCGAGATATGGACCTGGATCACCTTCTCTACAGTCCACAGCATCGACCATTAGACTACTCTAGGGTCTTGCTTGCTGCTCTAAGTGGAATGCTCATTATATCTGCACCTGTCATGGAGCCTGGTATGTAGTATCACTTTCACCTTAGAGGTGTGGAACGGGGTCAGTGATCATTAGGGGATTAAAGGGGGAGGGGTCATACCTTTAGCCCTCCAGTGGTCACCTGGTCAATTTGGGCACCTTCTGGCAGTAGTCATTTTGAAACAGGTCTAGGTAAAAACATTCTATTTTTTGCCCTAGACATTTTTACAACGTACCATTATAGCAGAAAAGCATTCAAATTATAAGCCTGCCCTAGAGTTTAGTCAAGATCGGGAGGCGGGGCTGGTGGTTGGGAGGCGGAGATAGTGCTGGGCAGACTTGTATGGTCTGTGCCAGAGCCGGTGGTTGGGAGGCGGGGCTGGTGGTTGGGAGGCGGGGATAGTGCTGGGCAGGCTTGTATGGTCTGTGCCAGGGCTGGTGGTTGGGAGGCGAGGATAGTGCTGGGCAGACTTATACGGTCTGTGCCAGAGCCGGTGATTGGGAGGCGGGGCTGGTGGTTGAGAGGTGGGGATAGTGCTGGGCAGACTTATACGGTCTGTGCCAGAGCCGGTGGTTGGGAGGCAGGGCTGGTGGTTGGGAGGCGAGGATAGTGCTGGGCAGACTTCTACGGTCTGTGCCCTGAAGAGCACAGGTACAAATCAAAGTAGGGTATACACAAAAAGTAGCAAATATGAGTTATCTTGTTGGGCAGACTGGATGGAATGTGCAGGTCTTTTTCTGCCGTCATCTACTATGTTACATCTTAAAAATTAGTTTTGCAAAAAAAGGAATTGTCCATCTGCCGCTTTGTGTCATTTTTTGACGTTCTTCTGTTTCGAAAATGAGCCCCTCAGTGTCTGCAATCCATGATAAGGGTACAACTGAATATGGCCAGGAGGTGAATTTTACCAGGTAAACCGTAATGATTGCTTGTTTGTCGCAAAACAGTTATGCAAACAACCTGCAAGGTTCTCTGTAACAAAGGGACTTAAATACGGAAGGTGGCTTTATGGTCATTCAGTAGTTCTTATCTAGTCACAGTAATGGCTAGTCATTGCACAAATCAAAGACAGAAGAATCAGACTTGAATACAGAAGGCACAAACACTTTTTAGTATGTCACCCTAATCTGCATGTCAAGTGTTTTTCTATCTCACTTGATGGGTTTGCTACTATTCCTCCCAAATTTTACTCTGAATAACCCAAATGAATGTGTTATTATTATTTGGAATGATAGTTTTGTGTGTAGTTTAGCTTGATTATTTCTCTGAAAGCTTCATGGAGCGGTGTTCCAGGGAGTCTAGTATTGCATTCTCTTTTAATCATTACTGATGGCTGAATTGACCAACTTTAGGTATGTTGAAAGGGCGGAGTAGCGTAGTCAACAGGACACTTACATAAGTACATAAGTACATAAGTAGTGCCATACTGGGAAAGACCAAAGGTCCATCTAGCCCAGCATCCTGTCACCGACAGTGGCCAATCCAGGTCAAGGGCACCTGGCACGCTCCCTAAACGTAAAAACATTCCAGACAAGTTATACCTAAAAATGCGGAATTTTTCTAAGTCCATTTAATAGCGGTCTATGGACTTGTCCTTTAGGAATCTATCTAACCCCTTTTTAAACTCCGTCAAGCTAACCGCCCGTACCACGTTCTCCGGCAACGAATTCCAGAGTCTAATTACACGTGGGTGAAGAAAAATTTTCTCCGATTCGTTTTAAATTTACCACACTGTAGCTTCAACTCATGCCCTCTAGTCCTAGTATTTTTGGATAGCGTGAACAGTCGCTTCACATCCACCCGATCCATTCCACTCATTATTTTATACACTTCTATCATATCTTCCAGAAGAAGACACGTAGACGATGAAGATATATCAACACAAGTTTATCTCATAAATGGACTTAACATGGCACCATATTTCGGCTAATGTGCCTGCATCAGGAGTCTAAAAAAGACATATTTATGGCATCTTCAAATCAAAAGACAACAAACTGTTTCAGCCAAAACTGTCCCAGTGACTTCACAGTGAGAATCCTGAAAGGTAACTTTAAAACCATACAAGAACGTAAGACCTTTGAAGTCAGAATGATTGAATATTTTAACACCCAACAGAAAGGACTTAACAAGGATCTGGGGTTCCTAACCCATTATAAACCATAAAGCTGTATGTCTCTGTTGATCACCCCACCCCTCACCTATCCACACCCATCCTGTTAGAATATCAATGATATGCTTTGATGTCCCCATGCATACCTCCTACCCACCCCCATCCTCCCACCCTGTCAGACTGTCATAGTAATGCTTGAAGGTTTTCACTTATATACACTGTCAGCTAGCACATTTGCTTATTTCCGATCTGACGAAGAAGGGCAACCTTCGAAAGCTAATCAAGAAATGTATTAACTTATGTCCAATAAAAAAGGTACCATCTTATTTTCTTTTCCATGTTTTATTTTGTTTGATTTCTATTGATAGCCAAAACTTGGTCACTCCATCTGTGTCTGGGCCCTTCCAGTTTAGAGCAATTAACCTGTTTTCCAACTCTTGTTACTTTGGGCCATTCCACAGTTTTGACGTTTGCCTTCTTAAAATTCTCCTGATTGCAGGCTAGCCATTCTGCTTTTTTGGTTGTGTTCTATAGAACTGCTTCTCAAACTGTGTGCTAAAAAACACACGGGTATGTTTTTGAAATTTTCTGCTGTGCCACATGAGTCTCTACCCCACTTCTGCAATTCTCCCAATACAGGTGCAGCACTGCCTCCTGATTTTAATACGTGAAAGGGATGACTTAAAGAGGACACTGTTGTTGCAATCTGTACCAAGCAGCAGCCTTTCCAGACGAGCCTCTCTCTCACCACCAAAGAGCCTTTCCGCTGACCCTTTGCCTGTCTAATACAACCCCCAACCCCCAAAAAGAACAACTCTTTGATAAACGAGCTATAGGCAACTCTCTGAACTACTTCCCGAAATATTTTGTCAACGGAGATCCCCCCCACCCCCATGTCATGGCTTACCTTCTCTCTTGACAGGAAGAACTCTCCCTTCGCCACTGTTACCACAACTAACCCTGAAAAACCTTTACAACAAAAGAGCATTATAAAAGGTGCTCCTGCCCCCCCCCCTCCAAATTCTGCAGTTGTGGCTCATCATTTGCTTTCCCCTCAAAGAGGCAAATCAGCAACTCAGGTGAAAATACTGGTAGCCATAGTAACATGCTGGCAGTGCATGTGTGGGTGGCAGAGAGAGAGAGGCATGTTGTTAATTTGTTTTTTTCCTGAAAGTTGCTGCAAGCCGTTCACCAGCGAAGGAGCACTCAAGGTTCCTGGGAGACCTGGCAGCCGAGGCACACGAGAGCCCACTCGTGAGTGGAGGGCAGAGAAGGGGGAGGGATCCGCCAAGTGGGTGTGACACAGCAAGGGGTAACGTGGCCCCTGCGGACCAACACCCCTGAAGCACACAACCAACACTTTTTTTTTTTAAGTCGGGTACAGCTGCACACAAGGAAAAACAAATAAAAAAATCCCCAAGGAACTTCCTAGGACCTACCAGAGTGGCTAAGACTGCACAGGTTGCACGTCCAACTCTGCTGGGAGACTGAGAAATACTGGTGGGAAGAGGTCTGCACAGGAAGGTTATTACAAGTCCAGTCCTGGGGTACCCCTTGCCAGTCAGGTTTTCAGGATATCCACAATGAATACACATGAACTTGATTTGCATACACTGCCTCCATTCTATTCAAATCTCTTTCATGCATATTCATTGTAGATATCCTGAAAACCTGACTGTTATACAGTTCTGAAATCTAGGTGTTCTCAGTCTCCCTCTGCTGGTAGGCGAGCATAACCCAAGTGTCTTGACTGGTCTAGAGGGTAGCTAAGGAATCTGTACTAGCTGTGGAGAAGAGACCTCAAAGTACCCAAGAAAATGTGGTGAAAATAATCAAACTGTCCCATCTGTACTGGGCGCTGCTAGCATGATTACATTTCCAAGTACATCTTGATTAGTGTGACAAGGCGGTGGCTGTATCTAGAAGGTTGTTGGGCTGTATAGAGAGAGGTGTGACCAGCAGAAGAAAGGGGGTGTTGATGCCTCTGTATAAGTCGTTGGTGAGGCCCCATCTAGAGTATTGTGTTCAGTTTTGGAGGCCGTATCTTGCTAAGGATGTAAAAAGAATCGAAGCGGTGCAAAGAAAAGCTACGAGAATGGTATGGGATTTGCGTAACAAGACGTATGAGGAGAGACTTGCTGACCTGAACATGTATACTCTGGAGGAAAGGAGAAACAGGGGTGATATGATACAGACGTTCAAATATTTGAAAGGTATTAATCCGCAAACGAACCTTTTCCGGAGATACGAAGGCGGTAGAACGAGAGGACATGAAATGAGATTGAAGGGGGGCAGACTCAAGAAAAATGTCAGGAAGTATTTTTTCACGGAGAGAGTGGTGGATGCTTGGAATGCCCTCCCGCGGGAGGTGGTGGAGAGGAAAACGGTAACGGATTTCAAACATGCGTGGGATAAACATAAAGGAATCCTGTTCAGAAGGAAAGGATCCTCAGGAGCTTAACCGAGATTGGATAGCAGAGCCGGTAGTGGGAGGCGGGGCTGGAGGTTGGGAGGCGGGGATAGTACGGGGCAGACTTATACGGTCTGTGCCAGAGCCAGTGGTGGGAGGCGGGACTGGAGGTTGGGAGGCAGGGATAGCGCTGGGCAGACTTATACGGTCTATGCCAGAGCCGGTGGTTGGGAGGCGGGGCTAGTGCTGGGCAGACTTATATACACAAAAGTAGCACACATGAGTTGTCTTGTTGGGCAGACTGGATGGACCGTGCAGGTCTTTTTCTGCCGTCATCTACTATGTTACTATGATTATGTTGCCTGTAATAATTACATCTTACATCTGAACTCCAGGAGAGAGAACGCAGGTAACGTTTAATAGAACACAGGTATTGAGATGAACATTAGCAGGAAATATGAGGGGCTCAGATCATCTCCCTGGAAAAATCGAACATTCTGGTGCTACTGTGAAGAGCCTGAGATTTTTAAAATAATATCTCAGATTAGGAAAAAGTGATTTTTTTTTCCTCTTCACTGACTAGTCATGTGCATCCAAAGGGATCGAATCCGTATCATGCATTACTACAAATATGTCATCAGCCCCATCAGCCTCTCACATAAATCCGAAAACCTGTGTAATTTATGTTTTAGGATTTTGAATGCAGTCTAATTTTACTTAAAAATACATTTTCTGGCATTTCAGAGGCCTATGACATAGTGTCTGAAAAACTGTTTTGGTGTGCTGCAAGCAAGGTCAAGCAAACTTGAAAGATTTTTTTTTATAAATTGAGTAGCCCTGCTCTACAAACATAGTAACATACATACCAGCTTATAATCGAAATAGAAAAACGCCTATATTGTGACCCAAATCGGGAGATAGACGTTTATCTCACAAAAACGAATAAAGCGGTATAATCGAAAGCCGAATTTGGACGTTTTCAACTGCACTCCGTCGCGGATGCGGACAAAGTTGATGGGGGCGTGTCGAAGGCGTGGTGAAGGCAGAACTGGGGCGTGGTTATCGGCCGATCAGAGATAGGCGCCTTTCGCCGATAATGGAAAAAAAATATGCGTTTTTAGCGAGAATTTAGGGCACTTTTCCTGGACCCTGTTTTTCCACGAATAGGGCCCCCAAAAGTGCCCTAAATGACCAGATGACCACTGGAGGGAGTTGGGGATGACCTCCCCTGACTCCCCCAGTGGTCACAAACCCCCTCCCACCACAAAATATGCCGTTTCACAACTTTTATGTTCACCCTCAAATGTCATACCCACCTCCCTGGCAGCAGTATGCAGGTCACTGGAGCAGTTATTAGGGGGTGCAGTGGACTTCAGGCAGGTGGAACCAGGCCCATCCCCCCCCCCCCCACCTGTTACACTTGTGCTGGTAAATGGGAGCCCTCCAAACCGCCCCCCAAACCCACTGTACCCACATGTAGGTGCCCCCCTTCACCCCTTAGGGCTATAGTAATGGTGTAGACTTGTGGGCAGTGGGTTTTGAGGGGGATTTAGGAGGCTTAACATCCAAGAGAAGGGTGCTATGTACCTGGGAGCTGTTTTACCTTTTGTTTTTTTTTGTAAAAGTGCCCCCTAGGGTGCCCGGTTGGTGTCCTGGCATGTGAGGGGGACTAGTGCACTACGAATCCTGGCCCCTCCCACGAACAAATGCCTTGGATTTATTCGTTTTTGAGCTGGGCGCTTTCGGTTTCCATTATCGCTGAAAAACAAAAACACCCAGCTCAAAAAAAGATAAACGTCCATGTTTTTCGAAAATACGGTTCGGTCTGCCCCTTCACGGACCCGTTCTCGGAGATAAACGCCCATGGAGATAGACGTTTTCCTTCTATTATGCCCCTCATAGTAACATAGTAGATGACGGCAGAAAAAGACCTGCACGGTCCATCTAGTCTGCCCAACAAGATAAACTCATATGTGCTACCTTCTTGTGTATACCTTACCTTGATTTGTATCTGCCATTTTCAGGACACAGACCGTAGAAGTCTTGCCCAGAACTAGCCCCACCACCCAAACACCAGCCCCGCCTCCCAATCTCAGCTAAGCTTCTGAGGATCCATTCCTTCTGCACAGGATTCCTTTATGTTTATCCCACGCATGCTTAAATTCCGCTACCGTTTTCATCTCCACCACCTCCCGCGGGAGGGCATTCCAAGCATCTACCGCTCTCTCCGTGAAAAAAATACTTCCTGACATTTTTCTTGAGTCTGCTCCCCTTCAATCTCATATCATGCCCTCTAGTTCTACCTCCTTCCCCTCTCCGGAAAAGGTTTGTTTGAGGATTAATACCTTTCAAATATCTGAACGTCTGTATCATATCACCCCTGTTTCTCCTTTCCTCCGCTCAAAGCCTTCGCTCTCTTAACGATAGCCATTTGCGAATCCCCTTTCTAAAAGAAGCTCATCACAAATCCACCACAGTCTGTGCTTTTTTCTGGCTTGCCTCATTGCAGTGGCGTACCAAGGGGGGGGGCGGTGGGGGCAGTCCGCCCTGGGTGCACGCCGCTGGGGGGGTGTCGTGGCACGCACCTGTCGCCCTGTCTCCGAGTTCGCACGTGTTCACTGCTCCCTCTGCCCCGGAACAGGTTACTTCCTGTTCCGGGGCAGAGGGAGCAGTGAACACATGCGAACTCAGAGGCGACAGGCTCGCGCCGCGGCACCCCCCCCCCCAGCGGCGTGCACCCTGGGGGGGGAATGTAATTTCGCCGGGGGTGGGGGGGGGTGGTGCTGCACCCGGGGGGGGGGGGGGGGGCGCATCGGCGATCCGCCCCAGGTGCCAGACCAGTGTCAGAACGCCACTGCCTCATTGCTCTGGAATAACCTCCCTACCTTTATTTGCTTAGAGTGCTCTTACTCTATGTTTAAAGTGCTTTTGAAAACACCTTTTCTATCTGATTAGATCCAAACAGCTCACAGGGATCCAATTAGCCTTCTAGTCTCCTCCTCTCAACTCTTTCACTATTCCTTTGTCTTTATTTTCTTTTACTTTTAAAATCTGGCATTTTTACTTTTCTGATTTTATGAAGTTTGTACATTGTTTTGTTCTCTCTTTGAGGAAAGGCAATTAAATCAAGTTTTAATAAATCAAATCCCTGCTGTACACCACCTTGGGTAAATCTCTTCATAAACGTGGTTAATAAATCTCAATAAGTAAATAAAATAAAGCTGTACTTATTGAGAAAACATTGTGCGCGTGCAGCTGGAAGTCCCTCCCCAACCCCCCCCCCCCCCCAATTTTCATGCAAGTTCTGTGAACAAAAAATTTGCATAGACTTAGCTTTCTGCATTCAAGTTATTACGCTCACGGTAGAAGCCAACGTGCATGTGAGGTCAACCCATGGCTTCGAATGCACAAAGAAAGATTTGTCAGCAAGTTCAGAAATATCCAACATATCCAAGAATTACCACCCTCCCCACCTCCCAGTTTTTCGCACGATATAATCTGATGGCGAGGCAGAGAACCGCACAGGAGAGTCTTACATATGCAAAGCTCACGAACTTGGCAAAGTTGACTTCCAATATATATATACACTTTATAGAACCACGTATCACTGTTCATTGGGTCATCTGATAAATATAGTCCAGTTTCCAAAGGAACTTAGACAGTGCCAGCATTGCTGGTTGCTTCCATGCCGTTGCAACTGCGATCGATCAAGGAAGACAAAGATGTAGCGGAGAGATTGAATTAATTCTTTGCTTCGGAGGCGGGACTGGTGGTTGGGAGGCGGGAAATACTGCTGGGCAGACTTATATGGTCTGTGCCCTGAAAAGGACAGGTACAAATTCAAGGTAAGGTATACACATATGAGTTTGTCTTGGGCAGACTGGATGGACCATGCAGGTCTTTTTCTGCTGTCATCTACTATGTATGTTACTATGAGGGGCATAATCGAACACGAACGCCCATTTGTAAAAACGTCCATCTCCGAGAACGGGTCCGTGAAGGGGCGGGCCGAACTGTATTTTCGAAAAAAATGGACGTCCATCTTTTTTTTCGAAAATACATTGGATTAGGGCGTTTTTTGAGCTGGGCGTTTTTGTTTTTTAGCGATAATCGAAACCGAAGCGTCCCAGCTCAAAAACGACCAAATCCAAGGCATTTGGTCGTGGGAGGGGCCAGCATTCGTAGTGCACTGGTCCCCCTGAGATGCCTCTATGCCAGCCTCAAATATCATACCTAGCTCCATGACAGTAGTATGCAGGTCCCCAGAGCAATTTTACTTTAGTTGGTGCTGCGCGGGACCCATGCAGAGAGGAAAAATCGGAAGAAAAAAAAAACAAGCAAGCAAGTGCAGTCAGGGACGTCTAAATTACCAGGATAGTAAAAGGGGGAATCGAACCAGCAACCTTCTGATTACAAGCTCAGTGCTCTAGCCGGTGCACCACTGATTAGACATCCTTCCCTCCAAGTTTCTGTCAGCCAATCACAGCTCATTTAGCTGACATCTGTGTCAGCTAAACAGCGGTGATTGGCTGACAGAAACTTGGAGGGACTTAATGGAAAGGGAAGGACATCTCAGCACCTGAATAATGTGGTTCACTGGCTAGAGCACTGAGCTTGTAATCAGAAGGTTGCTGGTTCAATTCCCCCTTTTACTATCCTGGTAATTTAGACATCCCTGACTGCACTTGCTTGTTTTTTTTTTTTTTCTTCCGATTTTTCCTCTCTGCATGGGTCCCGCACAGCACTAACTAAACTAAAATTACTTCGGGGACCTGCATACTGCTGTCATGGAGCTGGGGATGACATTTGAGGCTGGCTTACAAGTTGGGAAAAAAGTGTTTAACATTCGTTTTTTTTTTTTGTGGGAGGGGGTTAGTGACCACTGGGGGAGTAAGGGGAGGTCATCTGGTCATTTAGGGCACTTTTTTGGGACCTGTTCGTGAAAAAAAACGGGTCCAACAAAAGTGACCTAAATTCTCTCTAAAAATGCCCTTCTTTTTTCCATTATCGGCCGAGCACGCACATCTCTGCTCAGCCGATAACCACGCCTCAGTCCCGCCTTCACCACGCCTCCGACACGCCCCCGTCAACTTTATGCGTTCCCGCGACGGAGTGCAGTTGGAAACGCCCAAAATCGGCTTTCGATTATACCGATTTGGGCACCCACAAGAGAAAGACGTCCATCTCCCGATTTAGGTCGGAATTTGGGCGTTTTTCTCTTTTGAAAATAAGCCTCTTTGTTACTATGATCTTGCTGGTCACAGACTTGTTGCCAGTTTATACACATCTTTTTTAACTCCATATGGCTTAAAGTGCAATAAACAATGTTTAGCTTATGTGGATAGTCAAACTTGAACATTTGTTGAACAGTCTGCAAAATCTCTAACCAAAATTGCTGAACTAAGGAGCAAGTCCACCAGATGCGGTACATATCCCCCCCCCCCCCCCCCCCCCCCCCCCCCCCCCCCCCACCCCCCCCCCCCCAGCTTCATCACAATTATGCTAGCACCTCCCAGTCCCTGAATTAAATACATGCAGGAATCGCTTAGGAGTGTAGTACCATTGATAAAACATCTTATATCCATTTTTCATAAGATTAGCAGATATTGAAACCTTTATTTAAAGCATTGCTCCCACTGAATGAATTCATAGGTTGAAGTATAAAGGTGGGTTTTCAGTGAGGCCGTGAAGCGAAGATACGAACGCTCCGCCCTAAGTTCAGCAGAGAGGGAGCAATCAAAAAAGAACACAGAATGCCTTGTGGATTCCAATCTAGAACAATGGACAGAAGGGGCAGATAACTGGTTTCCTACACAGGAATGCACAGTGCGTCCAGGTCTGTAAGGGACAATAAGGGAAGAGAGATATGGGAGGAAAGATGGTCACCACATCTCAAAAAAGATATAGTGGAATTAGAAAAGGTGCAGAGAAGGGCGACAAAAATGATAAAGGGGATGGGACGACTTCCCTATGAGGAAAGGCTAAAGCGGCTAGGGCTGTTCAGCTTGGAGAAAAGGCAGCTGAGGGGAGATATGATAGAGGTATATAAAATAATGAGTGGAGTTGAATGGGTAGATGTGAAGTGTCTGTTCACACTTTCCAAAAATACTAGGACTAGGGGGCATGCGATGAAGCTACAATGTAGTAAATTTAAAATGAATCGGAGAAAATTTTTCTTCACTCAATGTGTAATTACTCTGGAATTCGTTGCCAGAGAATGTGGTAAAGGTGGCTAGCTTAGCGGAATTTAAAAAAGGTTTGGCCGGCTTCCTAAAGGAAAAGTCAATAGACCGTTATTAAATGAACTTGGGGAAAATCCACCATTTCTGGGATAAGCAGTATAAAATGTTTTGTACATTTTTGGGATCTTGCCAGGTATTTGTGACCTGGATTGGCCACTGTTGGAAACAGGATGCTGGGCTTGATGGACCTTTGGTCTTTCCCAGTATGGCAATACTTATGTTATATCCTGTAAGGAACCAGTTGCCAGTGATGCTTCTTCAGGACAGGGGCGATGTAGACAAGTTGCTGGAGGAAAAGTCCATAAACCATTATCATTCTTTCAGGTTTTTGGAAGAAAGAAGAGTGGCTATGGATTTTGCCTGTTCTGACCTGTGCTCCTCACCCTTCTAACATTGTAGCCCTATTCCAACTGTGTCTGTTTAACCGTTTTATTTTTGTGACGTGTTTTTTGTGTGGCTATTTTATTTAATTTTGTAAACTGCATTGATTTCTTTTGGTGAAGTGCAGCATCGCAAATGGAATAAATAAATATTGTTATTTCTTATGTTCCTCTGAAAGTAATGGAGAAAAAAAAGTACAGTTTTCACTTCTTGGCTGCTAGTTACTTTTGTGTACACTGATTTGGAAACCGCTTAAGTCGTGGGTGGTGTCTAAATGTTAAATATAAATAAATACATTTTCTTTCCACTACTTACTTGTTCAGCCGGATGGCATACTCCTTCAGGGCAAAGACATTGTCTGCAAACACAATGATCTTGTCGTTTCTCCGTTCATGAAATTTAATCAGAAACTGGCATGCTCTGAATTTATTTGGGTTCATTGTGTAGAGCAGTATTCGTTTCTTTGTCTTAATAGCCACATATTCTCGATAAAATTCGGGAGACATTGGGCACCAGACCTGTAAGCATAAAAAAGTGAAATAATCTTATGCAAATGTTATCTGCTGTCTACAAAGTAGCATGGTAGCAGTGTTCTACTAGCTTTTGCAGGCAACACACACACAAAAAAGATGAAATTTCATTCATACCTGTTATTTCTTTTCCTTGAATTCTGCTAGACCAGCCTAAATAACTGGGTTGTGCTCCTTGACCAGCAGATGGACGTAGAGAAACTGAACTCTTCCAGCAGTACCATCAATATAAGGGCTAGAGCAGCCTGGAATGCTTCAGTATGCCAATGCCAAAGTAATTCGACACGATTGACAAACCCCCTAGGGAACCACAGCAGAAAGTCAACAAACTATCCTTCCCAAAACAGCTATTTACAATATAAGGCTGAAGGCAGAGAGAGCGAATGAAATCCAGAAATATCTCGCTCGATGCTGCAGTATACCAGAGTGGGTCCTGGACTGGTCTAGCAGGATTCAAGGAAAGCAAATTAACGGATATGAATAATTTAATCTTCCATTTAATCCTGCTAGACCAGTCCAAATGAATAGGATGTAGAAAACCAGTACATCATAAATCAGGGGAAGACAAGGCCCTCTAAAGCATGGCCCTGCCAAAAACACTTCATTCATGGGAAGATCATCAGGCTCTTCTCTTGAGTACCAAATGGCAGTAATATCATGAAAGTGTCTAGATTGGGCTCCATGAGCTCCAAGGCATAATTCTGCTGTGCCACCTCCAAACACATTGATTGGAGGTCACAAGGGTGCAGCCCAATGAGTAGGCCAAGCCAACCCTGTGCTCCCACAAAGAGGGCCCACTGTTCCTCATTACAGCCTTTGGCAGCAGAGGAGGTACAGGAGAAAGGGCCTCATCCTTCACTGCCCCTTCTGCACTCTAGAAGAGAAGAGGAGAAACACTGTTTTCTCAGAGCAGAACCACCCAGTCCTTCATGTGAGACCGACTCCCAGAGTTCCTGGCTGCCAAACATGCTTTATTCTAGGTGAAGTCAGACCACAATGACTTCCTGAGGTCTCTGATCAGCTTTCCTAAGGAGAAATTAGGTCTTACCAGATAATTTTCTTTCCATTAGTTCTTCCCACTATTCAAGAATCTGTGGGATAGCTGTGACTATCAACCAGCAGCTGGAGATAGAGCATTGAAAACTGAGATGAGACATCTCTCTTGGCATCCAGTCCAGCCCTCAGTATTTACGTAGACAAGCAGTAAGGAGAAACTCAGAATAAACACAACCTTACACAACTCGCTAACCTAACACTAACCAAACAAGCAAACACGTGTGGACCTCTCTCATCTCTGGACAATTGCAAAGCTCTGGAAACATTGGGCGCTCTAGCTGAGAGGAGGACTTCCTGTCCATACGAATGGAAGCGTGCCTGAAACTGGGACTCCGACCATATTGCTGACGACAAGGCCGGTGCCGTCTGTTGTCTTGAAACTGAGAGCTCCCTAAAGACAGACGACCACAAGCTTTCCTCTTATCCTCTGACAATCGCTGTGGCTTAGTTTTCCCTAGTTCTTTCACCAAGTTATTGAGATCTTCTCCAAATAGCCCCTTGTCCCAAAAGAGCAGTTTAACTAGACATGACTTTGACGCTGCATCCGCTGCCCAATGCCACAACCAGAGTTGCCAACATGCCATGAAAGCCAAAGAATACTGCGGGCTGTAACCCATATCATCATAAATAGCATCCACCAAGTAGGCCAAACCCGCTTCCAGCTGGGTGTAATGATGCCCATCTTGTGTTGCTGACTGCTGATGTCACTTCAGGCATGCTCTTGCCAACAACGAAATAATGGCAACAAAGGATTCAGCCACTAATAATGAGAAGTCTCAGCATCCAAAAAGCCAAGCCAAATGGTCAGAGGTCCTCTGTTTCCCCCAAAATGGCAGCCACTCCCACCACAAATTCCTCTTACTTAATGCTTATATTCCGAATATATTCCTGTTGAGTTCAATGCGGATTACAACACAAAGAGATCTAGGAATAACCAGGAGAATTACACTTATAGCAGCAATTTCTTTTAGAGAAATAACCAATACATACGATTACCTTAATAAATAGTCTAAATAAACATGTTTTCAGAAATTTCCTAAATGAAAAGTAATCATTCAAGTATAAATCTATATTACTCCTCCTCCATCATCTAACGTTGGCTAACACATTCTATTAATGAATTCCCAGAAGTTAGAAAGTAATAAAACAGCAGAGCTATTGGAAAACCCTGAGGAACAGCATCAGGGATCAAAGCTGATTACTCAAGATGAGCATGCCATTATAAATTATTAGAAACCAAGATGATGATATTTCAGGAAAGTTAAATAGCATGCTAACCTGTCCTGAAATTTGTCTAACGATTCCCAAATGTGGGATACATCATCAAGATTTGGTTCCCTCTTCTTCTGGAGTGGTCCTCCGAAGAACCGTGGAGTGTTTTCCAACCCTCATCACTCAGAACGAGGGGTCACTTCTACATCCCAACCTCCAGTCTCTGGCTCTCACGGCCTGGATGTTGAGAGCTTAGAATTCGCCTCCTTGGGTCTTTCAGAGGGTGTCGCCCAAGTCTTGATTGCTTCCAGGAAAGATTCTACAAAGAGGTGTTACTCTTTTAAATGGAGGAGGTTTGCCGTCTGGTGTGACAGCAAGGCCCTAGATCCTCTTTCTTGCGACACCACGTAACCAAAGACCATAATGGACATATCCTAACTCTTCCTCTCCCTCTCTAAGCTCTCCCCAATTGTCTTTACCATACATGTACCTCATTCTACTATAATATCACCTTGATATTGTTCACACCGGAATCGGTTAACGCCGTTTACATAGTAACATAGTAGATGACGGCAGAAAAAGACCTGCATGGTCCATCCAGTCTGCCCAAGAAGATAAATTCATATGTGCTACTTTTTTTTTTACTTGTACTGTCCTCTTCCGTGCACAGACCGTATAAGTCTGGCCAGCCCTATCCCTGCCTCCCAACCACCAACCCCGCCTCCCAACCACCAGCTCTGGCACAGACCGTATAAGTCTGCCCAGCACTATCCCTGCCACCCACCACCGGCTCTGGCACAGACCTTATAAGTCTGCCCAGCACTAGTCCCCCCCTCCCAACCACCAGCCCCAGCACAGACCGTATATGTCTGCCCACACTAGCTCCGCCTCCCAACCACCAGCTCTGCCACCCATTCTAGGCTAAGCTCCTGAGGATCCCTTTCTTCTGCACAGGATTCCTTTATGTTTATCCCACGCATGTTTGAATTCCGTTACCGTTTTCATCTCCACCACCTCCCGCGGGAGGGCATTCCAAGCATCCACCACTCTCTCCATGAAGAAATACTTCCTGACATTCTTCTTGAGTCTGCCCCCCTTCAATCTCATTTCATGCCCTCTCGTTCTACCGCCTTCCCATCTCCGGAAAAGGTTCGTTTGCGGATTAATACCTTTAAAATATTTGAACGTCTGTATCATATCACCCCTGTTCCTCCTTTCCTCCAGGGTATACGTATTCAGGTCAGCAAGTCTCTCCTCATACGTCTTGTAACGCAAATCCCATACCATCCTCGTAGCTTTTCTTTGCACCACTTCAATTCTTTTTACATCCTTAGCAAGATACGGCCTCCAAAACTGAACACAATACTCCAGGTGGGGCCTCACCAACGACTTGTACAGGGGCATCAACACTTCCTTTCTTCTGCTGGTCACACCTCTCTCTATACAGCCTAACAACCTTCTAACTACGGCCACCGCCTTGTCACACTGTTTCGTCGCCTTCAGATCCTCAGATACTTACGGTACTATGTCAGCCACATTGAGCCTGCAAAGAGGTGGGAAAATGTGGGATACAAATGCAACAAATAAAATAAAAAAGATAGGGTCAGTGCTGGCAGTGGCTTTCTTTAAGAGGACTAGGGTTATCACTGTGACGATGTTAAACGGGGGGGGGGGAGGAGAAAATGATGTTAGAAAATATTGATGATGCAGTTACGATGTATGTATGCAACTGTGACCTGTTCTTATGTTTACGAAGTGTTTGAATTTATTGATTATGTTCACAATGTTTATTATCATCAATAAAAACCGTTGAAACATAAGAGGACCAGGGTTTACTCTGAACAATCAAGCAAAGTGAAGTACATGATTAATGTAAGTACAGGGGACATTCAACCAATCTAATTGCTTGACTTAACATGATCCTCGCCTGTGAAGCCAATCAGGTCAAAGGATCAAGGGTGAACATTTCCCTATGATGCATTAAAACAAAGAAAATCAGAATTTAAAATTCCAAGGTGATTTATAGTAGGGATTTTAGTTTTATAGGTTCTTTGAGGTCTTTAAAAGTATATTAGTCTAGGTCAGGGGTAGGCAACTCCGGTCCTCGACAGCCGCAGGCAGGTCAGGTTTTCAGGATATCCACAATAAATATGCATGAACTTGATTTGCATACCCTGCCTCCATGGTATGCAAATCTATCTCATGCATATTCATTGTGGATATCCTGAAAACCTGACCTGCCTGCGGCTCTCGAGGACCGGAGTTGCCCACCCCTGGTCTAGGTGATTGCTTGTGTCTCTCCTATCCCTGTTTTGAAGTTCTTTTGTTTTTATTGTTTTGTTACGTACACCACCTTGACCTCTTTTGAATATGTCAGTAAATCAAGTACAAACAAACATAGGTGGTACTGCCAGAGGGCATCACTGCGCAAGGATGTGGCCTGCTGGCTCAACCAGCCCACGGTGACCCCACAGTAAGATACGACAGCTGCAACACCTAATTTCTGGGTCACAAAGCTTTTATATATTGTTAACATAGCTGTTTACTCGTGTCATAATTTATATATGGTACAAGGATCAGAGAGAGTCAAGCAAGGAATACAGTAGTTCATGTTTCACTTATAAAAAAGAACAAAAGGACAAATAGAGATAGGAAAAGGAGAAAAATATAGACAAAATAATGAAAATAAACAACCACTAGCAAGCAGCCCAATGACTATTCTTTGATTACCATAAATAAATTTCATTCATAATGATAGTATGGCAAAAAAAACCAAAAAAACAACTTCTGAAACTCTATCCAGAAGTTAAACACCCTGACCTTACCTCTGCACACTGGACTTTAGCAATGTAACCATTGTTCTGTAGTTCCATCCAGTTGGCCTCATACAATTTTGGTCCTATCAAGAAGTTCAAATCTACAATTTTGTCATCTTCTCGGACGAGGGTGGCAGTCAGTCCCAGCTTACAGTGCGCCTGAACTATGGTAAGTACACGGCGGAACATCTTGGCTGGAAAGACAAGTCATGGTTTATAAATTTAATCAAAAATGAGGGGGGGAGGTGGAAACTCTACGAACAACTCCAGTAGAAAAAGGGAAAGGGAAATGGGACTTGATATACCGCCTTTCTGAGCTTTTGCAACTACATTCAAAGTGGTTTACATATATTCAGGTACTTATTTTGTACCAGGGGCAATGGAGGGTTAAGTGACTTGCCCAGAGTCAGAAGGAGCTGCAGTGGGAATCGAACTCAGTTCCCCAGGATCAAAGTCCACTGCACTAACCAATAGGCTACTCCTCCACACAGAGTAGGGATGGACCAGTGGGATTCAACCAAGAATCCAATGCAGCTGAAAGTTGGAAATATGGATAAAATCTAAAATTTATTGTATACACATCCAGAGGTCAAATACAGTGTAACAGATTCGACACAGGACCGTGTTTCAGCAAAAATGCCTGCCTCAGGAGTTACTGTTTCTGATTAGCACTTGAAATCAAACTTGATTGGCCTCTGTCTTTAGCGGCAGCGCTACAAGACACCGAAGGCTCTCTGGACTGAGTTTTTTGATGTTTTAGATGCGACTTACTATAGCCACAGAAGCCAATCAAGTTTGATTTCAAGTGTTAACATAAGAATAGCCATACTGGTTCAGAGTCCTAGGGATCTAGCCCAGTATGCTGCTTCCAACAGTGGTCAATCCAGGTCACAAGTCCCTGGCAGAAACCCAATTAGTAGCAACATTCCATGCTACCAATCCCAGGGCAAGCAGTGGCTTCCCCCATGTCAGTCTCAATAAAAGACTTTTCCTCCAGAAACACTAACCACTGTTACCACGTCCTCTGGCAGTGAGTTCCAGAGATTAACTATTCTTGGAGTGAAATCAGAAATGACCACTCCTGAGGCGGGCAGAAAAAGAACAATCACCCATTCAGTGTACTCAGTTATTCCTGTGTACACTGTGAAGGCTATTTCCCAACCGAAAGCCAAAAAGCACGTTCACTTGCAGAATAATCACCTCTTATCCAAGACAGTTTTTGTTATCTTTCTCCACTGCACACTAGCTGAGCGTGCAGAATCCCCTCTCCCATTCATATCGGCACCCTTCCACTCTTACATCAGACCACAGGATCCCACAATCTAAACAGCCACCTACCGAAGTGGAACTGTTTATCTGAACATTCAGCCTCTTAGGAACCTGTAGCTTTTCTGGTCAGCTTCCAATAGCAGCATGAAACATTGATCTAGTCCACATAAGAGGCATGCAGCCTGACGAACAGATCCAGCTGCATGGTTGCCTGCTTTCCCCCTAAGACCTCCTTGCAGCCTGCCAGAAAGGTCCAGAGGCTAATTAAATTTTCATTCACAAGTTTCTATTTGCAATATCAATCTACCTTTCCTAACTAGTTCTTCTGCTCTACCACTGTTAAGTGTATTCTGAAAATCCCTCAAGAAATTGGTTTTAGTAAGCTCTCATGCTTCAGAGCTGTAAGAATCATCAAAGTGACTCATACATAGTTCCAGGCAAAGGGCAATACACGGAGCTACACTCCTAAAGGTAATTACACGTGGCTGTTTTAGAGAAGAAGGGCCGAATGGCCCTGCAGCAGAGGCAGAGAAGTTAAGAAGAGTTTTGGGCTAGATGAATGGGTTCAGAGAGAAAACACTAGGCAGAGATATCAAGGCAGGACAACTGCTAGAGCTTGCTACTGAACACTTTTCACCAGCCTTCCACTTAGCCATCTCTCTCCTCTTCAATCAGTCCAAAACTCTGCTGCGCGACTCATTTTCCGCCAGAATCAATATGCTCACATTAGCCCTCTCCTCAAGTCACTTCACTGGCTCCCTGTTTCCGCATTCAATTCAAACTTCTCTTACTGACCTATAAGTGCATTCACTCTACCACTCCCCAGTGCCTCTCCACTCTTGTCTCTCCCTACGCCCCCGCCTCGAGTACTCCGTTCTGTGGATAAATCTCTCTTCTGTCCCCTTCTCCTCTACTGCTAATTCCAGACTCCGTTCCTTTTATCCCGCTGCACCTCACGCCTGGAATAGACTTCCTGAGCTTGTACGTCTAGCCCCGTCTTTGGCTGATTTCAAATCCAGGCTAAAAGCCCACCTCTTTACCACTGCTTTTGACTCCAAACCACTTTATCCCCACCTCTTTAATTCCCTTACCTCTTAGTTGTGCTGTCTGTCTGTCCTATTTAGATTGTGAGCTCTTTGAGCAGGGACTGTCTTTTCATGTATGGTGTACAGCGCTGCATATGCCTTGTAGGGCTATAGAAGTGATAAGTAGTAGTAGTAAGGGAAAGGTAATGTGCACACTGATGCCCATCAAAGACTTCAGGACAGAAACAGGGCTGACATATATTTAAAAAAAAAAACAAAAAACCAAGCTACGCAAAGAACAAATTCAGACTTAAGGACGGTTGTTCATATGTTAATGTTGGGTTTAAAACTTCTTACCAGGTATGGTATGCACCTCATCGAGAATCATGAGTCCCCACTCTTGACTTTTCAGCCACTCCATAACTCTCTCTGCTTCCCACGACCTTTTAGTCGTGTGACCCAGCATGGAGTACGTGCTAATAGCAACCGAACAGCCAATTGGTTTGTCCTTAGCATCGGATGTGAAGCGACAGATCTGACTGTCATCTATGGTGGACCACATTTTAAACTGGGCTTTCCACTGCTCCACCGAAACAGCAGAGTTACCGAGTACCAGGCACCGCTTCCGTACTGTACAGGCAGCTGTAACACCCACTAAAGATTTCCCAGCACCTAGATGGGGAGGTGGAGGGAAAAACCGTAAGTCAGCAAAACCACTACAGTGCCTGAAATACTCTAAACTGGACAGTGCTATGGGTCCGAGATAAAAGAGAAATGCATAGTCAAGATCGGGACGCGGGGCTTGAGGTTGGGAGGCGGGGATAGGGCTGGGCAGACTTATACGTTCTATGCCAGAGCCGGTGGTGGGAAGCGGGACTGGTGGTTGGGAGGCGGGGATAGTGCTGGACAGACTTGTACGGTCTGTGCCAGAGCCGGGGTTGGGAGGCAGGGCTGGGGAGGTGAGGATAGTGCTGGGCAGACTTATATGGTCTGTGCCAGAGCCGGTGGTTGGGAGGCAGGGCTGGTGGTTGGGAGGTGAGGATAGTGCTGGGCACACTTATACGGTCTGTGCCAGAGCCGGTGGTTGGGAGGAGGGGCTGGTGGTTGGGAGGCGGGGATAGTGCTGGGCAGACTTATACGGTCTGTGCCCTGAAGAGCACATGTACAAATCAAAGTAGGGTATACACAAAAAGCAGCAAATATGAGTTATCTTGTTGGGCAGACTGGATGGACCGTGCAGGTCTTTTTCTGCCGTCATCTACTATGTTACTATGTTACTATGCATATGCATTTTTAGATCAAATACAGATTATAGCAGGCTGCATTTTCCCTTTTGAGCTGCTTGCATTACTGTTCTTCAGTTAAACAGATGTAACACATAGTTCAAATGACCAGAAAGACAGGCCAGAACTGTTAAGCAGCGGTGTATGGACACTTCATCACCTGATATGTCATCACATATTCAAGCTAAATGTATTCAGACTGTGTGTGTGGAAAACTTACAGCCAATGGGGGAAGGGGGGGGGGGGGGGTGCAACCACACATCCCCGCCTGTTCTTTTGTGCCTGTCTGAAATTAAATGTAAATAAAACAAAGATATTGTTGTCACCATATGCTTCCTCTGATATTTCTGGATTGTTCCAGTTTGATGAAGAGGTAATTCCGATTGTTAATGAGTTAAGAGATTTGGGTATAATCGTAGATTTCAGCTTAAAGTTGCATGTATATAAAACTTTGAAGGATGTTTTCTTTAAATTGCAATTGATTAGATCTCTAAAGAAATTATTAACCTCAAAATTTTAGATCAGCAGTTTAGAGACTTATAATGCCGTGCTTTGACTACTGTAATGGCCTTTTGATTGGAAGACCTAAATCTCAATTGAAAGCTTTACAAATTACTCAAAACTTTGCATTGGTTACCCACAGAATATCACATTAAGTTTAAAATTTTGTATCTTGTATTTAAGACCTTCAGGTATCTATAATGTTAGCAGCAAAGCTGCATGTATATCAATCTCTGAGACTTTCGAGATCTGCAGAAAAATTAAATTTAGACATCCCGTCATATCGGGCCATAAAATTGAGTGAGTATAGAGCATCTATTTTTCATTTAGCAGGCCCTACTATGTGGAACAATTTACCACTAAGACTCAAAAAAAAAAAATCAGGAGGTAAAAGGGAAAGGGAAATGGGACTTGATATACTGCCTTTCTGAGGTTTTTGCAACTACGTTCAAAGCGGTTTACATATATTCAGGTACTTATTTTGTACCAGGGGCAATGGAGGGTTAAGTGACTTGCCCAGAGTCACAAGGAGCCGCAGTGGGAATCAAAACCAGTTCCCCAGAATCAGAGCCCGCTGCACTAATCACTGGGCTACTCCTCCACTAGCAACGTTCCATGTAGAAACCTGCCCTTGCAGATCAGCAACACGGCCGCGCAGGCTTCTGTTTCTGTGAGTCTGATGTCCTGCACGTCAGACTCACAGAAACAGAAGCCTGTGCGGCCGTGTTGCTGATCTGCAAGGGCAGGCTTCTACATGGAATGTTGCTAGTGGTATAGCAACATTCCATGTAGAATCTCCAATAGTAGCAACATTCCATCTAGAATCTCAAATAGGGAAAGGGAAATGGGACTTGATATACCGCCTTTCTGAGGTTTTTGCAACTACATTCAAAGCAGTTCAATTCCCACTGCAGCTCCTTGTGACTGTGGGCAAGTCACTTAACCCTCCATTGCCCCTGGTACAAAATAAGTACCTGAATATATGTAAATTGCTTTGAATGTAGTTGCAAAAACCTCAGGAAGGCAGTATGTCAAGTCCCATTTCCCTTTCCCTTATGACATCACAATATCAGAAGTGAGCCAAGTATCGGGCAATCAAGCCATTGTGACATCACTGATGAGGTTGGCTTTTATTGGTGGAATGAATGGAGGAGTAGCCTAGTGGTTAGTGCAGTGGACTTTGATCCTGGGGAACTGAGTTCGATTCCCACTGCAGCTCCTTGTGACTGTGGGCATGTCACTTAACCCTCCATTGCCCCTGGTACAAAATAAGTACCTGAATATATGTAAATTGCTTTGAATGTAGTTGCAAAAACCTCAGAAAGGCGGTACATCAAGTCCCATTTCCCTTTCCCTTTTATTTTAAATGTAAATATCTTTGCAGTGTAAGTTTTCCATGCACATAATTTGACTACAGTTAGCTTTCTATGAATGACGACATGTCGGGCAATGAAAATATTGCTTTCCTATGCCTAAATATAAGCCTCATGAAAATTTTATGTGTAAAACGTTTTAGCAAGGCTCATATTTAGGCACAAATGTGTACTGGCATGCTCCCTCCACTCCAATTTTTTGCGCATATAATTTGAATACCTTTAGCTTGAAGTGTCAAAAAACTCTCAGCAGCATTTCACAGTTCTGGGTGGCCAGAAGTCTAGCATGTCACCATTAGGCAGTTCCACTTCTCCCGCTAACTAAACCAATCACTTAATGAAAAACCACCATATGATAAGAGTGCTCTAAAATCATCTTTTCAGTATCTTAATTTGTGTGCAACTGTGCTTAACTGCTAAACGTGCATTACCACTCATTGTGGATTTTTGCCACAACTGTAAAATTTTAGAAAATAAAATTTGGTGAACAATATCTGCGCAAATCAGACCAGTGACCTACCGCATGGGAGCACAATAACACCAGACCTAGCACGTCCATTGCCGAACATCTTCCTAAGACTCTTTTCTTGGTAAGGCCGAAGGACAGCAGTTGGCTTGAGGTCAATATTAATATCTGGATTGACGGAGTCATTCCTGAAATCGTATTCTGCTAGCAAAGGGTATTCCAGGTGAATACATCGTTTCTGAAGCTCTTCAATCATTTCCTAAAACACATTCAAGATATCTAATGAGCCCAGACAGAAAAATCTTGCTTGCTCTTCCTGCCCCAATGACAAATATCAAATTAATATACTAAACTGGGAAGGTACACAGATTACCCCCCATCCCAACCCTCTCTTCTAAAGGAATCCTGAGAGTCAAATATGGTTCTGATTATGAAGCATGAGGAGGTTTAGCTAGGCATTTCCACTGACTTATCAAGGGGCTGATTTTCAAAGCATTTAGACTTACAAAGTTCTATAGTAACCTATGGAACTTTGAAAATACGCCTCTAAGTCTTCAGACATCATCTTTGGTACGTAGCAGAGAACTTGTGATGGAAAATATTAAGGATTGCTTTTCAGTCTTGCTTTAATCGATAATACATTTTTAAAATCTTCTGTCTTTGATCAAAAGTGACTTTCCTGGTATATCTCAAAGAACAGGCTGGAATGTAAGGCACATCTTAAGAACAGGTTGGAATGCTTCTGAAGCCAGCTTGTGCAGGAGGAAGGCGGGGTATGTTTGAGGTTTGGTAGATAAGCCACCTGGCCAGTGGTTTGTTTACCTGAACTGAGAGCATTAGACTGAATCCTCACGTACCTGGATAAGTTTTAATAAAAAGGGGGCTTTTTGCAGCAGAGCCTTGGGGCTCATTCTGTGGATGCACGCATCGTGCAGAAAAGATTTGTTCCTGGTCTGGAGACTTTGGGCTTTTCGCTGCAACGGGCCCCCCTGCTGATGAGATAAGGGCCTGAATGATGTAATTCCTGACCAGTGATGATGTATGTATAAATATATGTCTTTCTTATTTTACTTTTCTATAGCCTTCCTTTAGTAATGTACTCGATTAGTATGTGTATTTCTTAATCATTGTGATGCAGTAACAATAATGACTTATACACTCTCCAATTAAAGTGCAAATAAAGAGTTTCATTTACCCAATATGAATCTAAAAGAATCTGTAGTATTTTAGTCTTTGAGCAGTCTGCAATACCGAAGCAATACAGAACTGCAATTAAAATGCCAACTGTTGAGAGGAAGAATGTGTTGCCCTTTCAAAAACCCCACAACATAGTAAAGCACTGGTAACGATGTAAAAATTATGCTCTTACCAGATAATTATCTTTCCTTTAGTCATACCAGACCAGTCCAGACTGATGGGTTATGTACACCAGCCGATGGAGAAAGAGAAAGTTAGTTCCAAGTAATTCATCCCTTAAGGGAATCATGCAGCCTGGAACATTCAGTATTTTGAATAGCCAAGCCTTGGTGCTCCAAGATATATACCGGTAGTTACGAACACTGAACAAATTCATGAAGCTAAACCACGAAGAGAGGCTGAAGTTCCACAGACAAACAGAGAATCCACTGAAACAGAAGATGTCCGTAATGATGAAACAGACAACTGAAGAGGTGATATCTGTGAATAAATACTAAATGAAAGAAAACACTAAAGGGCGAGGGCTCAGGACTGGTCTGGTTTGACTAAAGGAAAGAAAATTATCAGGTAACACTTAATGTCTCCTTCCAGTATATAGTTTTCCACTATTCCAGAATCTGTGAGATATTCAAAAGCAATGCCTAGAGTGGGTGGGATCTTGGCACTGCCGCCCCGAGGACCACAGCCCCAGAACTGGCTTCTGAGCACACCACAATGTCCAACTTGTAGTGCTTAGCAAAGGTTTGAGCGCTGACTATGTTGCTGCCTTGCAAATATCCACCAGAGACAGTAAGCTAGTTTCCGCACAGGATGTCACTTTATGCATTGTAGAATAAGCCCACAAGGCCTGAGGAACCTGCTTCCTTGCAAGCAAATAAACTGACAAAATAGTCTCCTTCAGCCATCTAGCAATTGTGGGCTTGGAAGCCAAGAGGCCAAGCCTTTGCTTACCAAAAAGTACAAATGGTCTGTCCAATTTGCGAAACTCATGACTTCCAGATATCTAATGAGGACTCTACACATGTTGAGAAGCTTGAAGAATACCGAGCCTCTTCGTCCTCTCTGTGAAAGGATGGAAGCTCCATAGATTGGTTGAGATGAAATGCTGACACCTCTTTCAGAAGAAAAGAACCACCATGTACAATGAGACCCCTGCCACCGAACAGTGATCCCGACAAAAGAGAGCCAATGCAACAGCCACCAAAAACATTGTCTTTAGAGTAAGATCTTCACGGAGGCCTTCTGGAGTGGCTTAAAAGGAGGCTTCTGAAGAGCTGAACACAGCGTATGAAAAGGAGGCCTCCCAACAAGAATCAAAAACAATATCCAGGTGAGCTGCGTCTTCTATAGATGGCCCCTGAAACAGGCCAAAGCCACAACCCAAACTTTTAGAGAACCCAACACCAACCCTTTTTAAAGACATGTCTGGAAAACGCAAGGATGTGCATGATCTGAACAGAGAAGGGAGAAAGTCTTCTCTCAGAACACCAGCCCTCAAACCTCCTCCACACCCTTGCATATGCCACGGATACAGAGCATTTCCGAGCCTGAAGCAATGTAGCAAAGAGTGAGTCCGAATAACCTTTTCATTTCAACTGAGCCCTTTCAATGGTCAAGCTGTAAGATCAAAGGGGCACAGATCCTCCATGAGAACCGGACCATGTTTAAGTAGGCCGTTTACCTGCGGAAGACGGAAGTTATCCTTACCCTGCAGTCAAATCAGGGTCCATGAACCGTAGCCAATCCATGGCTACTAGAATTATTTGAACCCAGTGCAATGCGATCCTTTTAAACACGCGGCCTACCATTTGGGCCAAGGAGGGATGGCACAGAGTAGATGCGTCTCCAGCCAGGGCTTCAGTAGGGCATCAATACCCATCGAGCCCAGTTCTTTCTGAAGAACTTGGGCACTTCGGAATTCCTTTTCATCGCTATCAAGTCGAGGAGTAGAGAATCCCATCAGTCCACAATCAGCTGAAAACCCTGGCTGGATAGTTACCATTATCCCCGGTCCAAGGAGTCCCTGCTGAGAAAGTCCATCTCCACATTCAAGGATCCAGTGATGTAAGCTGCCAACAAGCAGAGATGATTTTTCTCTGCCCAACTCATAAGAGATGCCACCTCCACCGGCGCCATCGGACAGCTGCGGGTCCCGCTTTGCTTGTGGATATAAGCAACCGCTGTTAAACTGTCAGAGAAACTCAGACCAGGGTCCTTGCCCTGAAAGGGAGTAAAGTCACTTAAGGCATTCCGAACTGCCCTAAGCTCAAAGTGATTTATCAACCATCGAGACTCCTGTTCCATCCAGGTACCCTGTATCAGATGGAACTTGTAATGAGCTCCCAAACTGACTTGCTGACGTCAGTTGGCACCACCTCCCATTGTGTTATCAGAAAGGGAGCTCCGATGTTCAAATTCCTGGGTGACAAACACCACTGCATACTCCATCTGGTAACCAGTGTCCATGGAAGATGAAGGTCCCATACCATTTTTGTAGCTTTTCTTTGCACCGCTTTCAGTGTAAAAAGGCTGGAAGCAGTGCAAAGAAAAGCTATAAAAATGGTATGGGATTTGCGTTGCAAACCGTACGAGAGACTTGCTGACATGAACATGTATACCTAGGAGGAAAGAAGAAACAGGGGTGACATGATACAGACGTTCAAATATTTGAAAGGTATTAATCCGCAAATGAACCTTTTCGGAGACGGGAAGGCAGTTGAACTAGAGGACATGAATTGAGGTTGAAGGGGGGCAGACTCAGGACTAATGTTAGGAAGTATTTTTTCACGGAGAGGGTGGTGGATATGTGGAATGCCCTCCCGCGGGAGGTGTTGGAGATGAAAATGGTAACGGAATTCAAACATGCGTGGGATAAACACAAAGGAATCCAGTTTAGAAGGAATGGTTCCATGGAATCTTAGCGGAGATTGGATGGCGATGCCGGTAATTGGGAAACAAAACGGGAGCTGGGCAGACTTCTATGGTCTACGCCCTGATCGTGACTGGATAGGGATGGGCTGGAGTGTAAATATTAAGGGGCTTCGACATTAGCTTCAGAACTTAGTACAAGAACAGTACCAGGCAGACTTCTACGGTCTGTGCCCTGAGAAAGGCAAGGATAAATCAAACTCGGGTATACATATAAAGTAACACATACCATGTAAAATGAATTTATCTTGTTGGGCAGACTGGATGGACTGTACAGGTCTTTATCTGCTGTCATTTACTATGTTACTATATTACTAAGGTTGTACTTCTATGATACCAGAGACCAGTGGCTGAGAAGAGATTCCTGTAATGGCCCTTGCACATGCACCATTTCCATCACCTCAATCATTGATCCCAGAACCTGGATGTATTCCCAGATCCTGGGCCTGCCTTGACTGAGAATACAAATCTATTGAACCAACTTCGACCTCCATAATGAAGATCCTCTCCCTTTTTGTGTCAAATTGAATGACCAGATACTCCAACATCTGCAACAAAGCTAGTCTGCTCTTCTTGAAATTGATCACCCAATCCAGCACCTGCACAAGATGGACAACTTTGTCACTGCCATGATGTCCGAAGTATGCACAAATGAACCAGTCAAACTCTAACATTCTCGGAGCCATGGCAAGACTAAAGGGCAAAGCCCTGAACAGGAAGTGATGGCCCAGCACCGCAAAACGTAGAAACCTTCTGATGCAGTGGCCATATGGGTATACACAAATACAGCTCCTTGAGATCGAAGGTGGCGAGAAATTATCCTGCTTGAACCATGGCTATGACTTCTTTTAGTGCTTTCATATCTAAAACCAGACGAAAGGTGCCTTCCTTCTTTGAGACAATGAGGTAGATGGAGCATATGCTTTGTCCCTGTTTGGCCTGGGGAACTGAAACAATGGCCTGGAGCACCAGCAAGGAATCTACTGGCTCCCTTTTGACAAGGTGACTGCAAGAAGAGAGAAGCAACTGGGCAGAACTCCATCTTGTAAACTTCTATAAGAATATTCAGAACCCACTGGTCTGATGAGATTTTTGCCCATCTCTACCGAAACTCCTGAAGACATCTTCCCACCGGAGAAGTAAAAGACTGGATCAGCCTCACATCATTGCAAAGCTCTGGAGACACTGGGTGCTCTAGCTGACTGATAGGACTTCCTGTCTGCTTGAAAGCAGGAATTCTGCCATATTCCTTACGACCAGATGGGTACCGTCTGCTGTCTGTCTCAAAAGAGAGCCCCCCCTGAAGAAAGACAACCAGAGGCTTTTGGCTTATCCTCCAGCAACCACTGTGGCTTACTTTCTCCCATTTCTTTCACCAAGTTACTGAGATCGTCTCCAAATAACCACTTGCCCCGAAAGGGCAGTTTAACTAGATGTGACTTTGACACTGCATCCGCTGCCCAAGCTGCAATCAGAGACGCTGACATGCTGTGACAGCCAAAGAATACTGTGGGCTGTAACCCATAATAAATGGCACTTCAGGCAGGCTCTTACCATGAACAAGCTGCACACTGCCGCTTGAAGGCCCAAAGAGGCCACTTCAAAGGCTTGTTTCAGCAAGCCTTCTAGCTTCCTATCTTGTAGGTCTTTTAGAGCAATGGCCCTTCCACCAGCAAGGTAGTCTTCTTATTCACAGCCATAACAAGAAGCCCACCATGGGAAGCTGCAATTTATCTTTCTCTTCTGGAACTAAAGGGTAGAGATAAGCCATGGATCTTCCTATATATCTCTACAAGTCCTACCACAGATGAAAAAGGCTCAGGACTGATACTCTGTGTCCCATGTTCTCCAGCAAACCTCTTTTCTTTCTTTCTTTCTTTCTTTCTTTCTTTTTTTTAATGCTGGAAAAGGAGAGCTCCTGCAGAAAACAGGGAGGACAGGAAGGGAGGGAAGAAGTAAATTCACAGGGCACCACATATAGGGATCTGAATACCTCCAGATATGACTCTGCAGACTCAAGCCACCAACACAGCTCAACTGGGGACCAGTTGACCAACTGGACCAGGAGCAAATCACTCAGAATCAGAGTCTGAAAAGTGTGTCCATCTACCTGCTGGAAAAAGAAAATACTGAGGAGCTGGACTAGATGTCAAGAGAGATATGTCTCAGCTCAGTTTTCAGTTCTCTGTCTCCACCTGCTGGTTAATAGACACAATCCCCACTCCCAACGTCTTGCTCTGAGCAGCATGCTGGAACTTCTCTCACATGCTCGAGAAGTCCCAGCCTGCTGCCCAGAGCTGGAAACAAGGAGCGGGGAGCAGCAGTAGTCTATTTACTTGGCTGGCAGGGCTCAGCATCCCCACCAGCAAAGTAAAAGAGAATTCAGCAGGGGGCCCAAGCCCAGAATTTGGGAACCAGTTGTTAAAGTAGCCATGGAGGGCCCTACTTTAACAACCGGCTCCCAAATTTCTTAAAAACTTAACAACCGGCTCTTGCGAGCCTGTGAGAGCCTGCTCCAGCACACCACTGTGTGTATGTATTTATTTATACCCCACATTATCCCGAACATACTCAAGTTCAATGTGGTTTACAATAAATAAAACAACAGGCAAGATTTACAATACCATAAACAAATATCAAGTAAGATTAGAGTAGCACAAATAAGAACTAAATGATAAACCATTGATAGCCAGTTATAATCTAGCACATTCCATTAATGGGTAGAAAGCAGGCCACAAAACTTGATCATGTTGGTGCGTCACAGAGCTATACCAGTGACATTTGTAGGAATCCTTTATACCCTTGGCGTTTGTGCTACTTGGAGTAATTCCCTGGGATTTTGTTTTTTCTATTAGTGATTCTCCTGTCATCAGAATAGCGACAATGGGAAAAATCTGAAATGAAGCTCTCACTGTTCACCTGTTTGACTTCAAATGATACAGTCTGGGTTTCTTCCTCCTCCTCTTCATCTTTGTCCATTTGCTCATAAAACTCAAACAAGTCTGAGGGCACATCGCCTTTACCATGCGCCTCGGGACCTTGTGATGTGGAGGGACCAAATCCAACCTCACTTGTCTTTGCAATCTGTAACGGACAGACATGTAACTCATTAAGGGTGAAGCCCATCGACACCTAAAATTCTCTCAGGATTTGCTCAATAAGGACAAATTGTGCTTGCTATGTACTACCAACCCCTGCTACGATGTCAGAGGAAGGGAAGCCAACAGGAGTACTTGGTGAGTACCAGTGGCGTTCCTAGCCTGGATGGCACCTTGGGCGGATCGCCGATGCACCCCCCCAGGGTGCAGCACGCTCCCCCCCCCCGGCGAAATGACACCCCCCTCCGGGTGCACGCCGCTGGAGGGGAGGGGTGTCGCGGCGTGCGCCTGTGGGCTCCGACTTCGCTAACTTCGCTCGTTCACTGCAGCTCCCTCTGGCCCGGAACAGGAAGTAACCTGTTCCAGGGCAGAGGGAGCTGCAGCGAACGAGCGAAGTTAGCGAAGTCGGAGCCCACAGGCGCGTGCCGCGGCACCCCCCAGCGGCGTGCACCCGGGGCGGACCGCCCCCACTGCCCCCCCCCCCTTGGTAGGCCACTGGTGAGTACACACCCTCCTATCCTAGCCTCTCTCTCCCCTCTACCACACCCAGGTGAAATCTTCTTTCTAATTCAGTTCCTCTGCCCCCAGCCATAACTCTCTGTCTTTCATCCACCTCAACCTCAAGTCATTCCTCACTCTTCCCGGGCCTGAATGGAGGCCAAAGACGCCCCTTAACCTCAAAAGATGTAGTCCTCTCTCTCCTTGACCAGTAACACTTGCAGCCTTCTGATTTCCCATCATCTTCTCAGCTGTCCACTCTCCTCAACTGGAGCCGAAGATACAAAGTATCATCCTGCAGACTCTGACTGACAACAAAGATGGAACCACAACCTTCTCCTCAATAGCCGCAATCAGGGTGGGGGGGGGGGGGGGTGGAGATGCTGCTTCTACTGCTAATTCCTTCTGCGCCTCAACTGGAGCAAGGAGGCCACCACCTGTTTCTTCCCTGCCTGAGAGATAATCCACTCACCCCAGGCAAGCAGATCAATAGATATTCAAACCCTGAATATTTTGTTGAGGAGAGTTATAATGAAGATACTTAAAGGTAGACAAAACTAAGCTTGGAAGATTTCATCGAGTATTTACTCTATTTTCTGTTTGGGTTCTATTAAAGCTGATAGAGAAATGATGACTTTAATTTCAAGTTTATATTCAACAAAATGTAGAAGACAGATTATATATATGTTGAAAAATATTCTACTTAAGCTGGAAAAACTGTCAAATAAAACGACAGATTTAAACCCAATAACTGACTGAAAACTGACTGACATTATATGAAATCATAGAGCTTGATATCAACTATATTGCAAAAAGCCTAATAAATACAAAACATTTGCAGTGAGTGAGGATCTACAACCAACGCGGACAATCAGTTATTTAGTTCTGTGATGCCCGGATTCTAGGGTTTCAGATGCATTTGATTCCCACTGTTGGAAGTTTATACTGAAAGGCTCAGTGAACAGGCAGACTTACAGCCGATTTACTGGTGAAAGTCTCTGTGATAAGCTCCGTTTCTTCTCCTTCTGCATTTCTTAGTCGGCAGTCCTTAATAACATGGTCCTGAAGAAGTTGCTGGATTACTTCTGGATGAATGCTTTCCACAAAATACCTTCGTGAAAAAGAAAAATGCAATGCTTAATTTTATCCTGTCACAAGCTACTGAGGATCCTTGATTGCTTCTATAAAACCTGATGTTAAGAATACAGAGTGAAAAAACCTCTGATAAAAATGTCTTGGCGTATTTACAAGCTCCTGTGAATACCACTCATCTATTAAACCTCACAAGCAGACATGAGCATTTTAACCTTTGTCTGATATGATATTGAACTAAGATTCTACTCTTTTAGTTCCTTGGAGATAGCTGTGTTCAGACAGGCAGAATGATTTCTTCAGTTTTCTTAAAAAGTCCCAAAAGTGAAAACGTATGTAACCAAATTGTGAACAATATCGACTGTGTGTTTTTCTTTTCTTTTTTTTTACTGTCCCAAATAAAGACAAACAGAACTAGACATAAATCAAAAACACATTGAAATCACCTTCACAAATCTTTTTGAGGTGCTGAGAGGAAAAGCTTCATACTTTCATTGCTCTACTGGGTATATTGCCCGAAAATTTTGTTACAGTGTGAACAACGTTGGATCTTCAAATTAGACACTATTGAACCCAGGGGACTGAATACGTCTATAAACTGGTCCATTTTTTATTGAATGGAGTTTTTTATTGAACGGAGTTTCTCATTAGATGTCATTTTTCATTGAACTGAGTTCTCCATCAAATGTCATTTTTCATTGAAAGGAATTTTCTGTTTAACATCACCTTTCAGTTGCCATGGATTGTCACGTAAGCACGTAATGACATCATGGGGTGGTTCCCTTTTGGGTACCTTTAAATATTCTAGGCGCCATTTTGTCAGCCAGGCTGCCGGCTTGACACGCCGATAGACGAGAGCTTTCCAGGTACTGAGAAGTAGCACTTTCCACACGTTGATTTTTCAGTGGTTAACAAGTTATCTAATTAAGGTTTTTTGCTGTTTGCGGTTTTCAGGGAATTTTGGTGAGGACTCTTGAAAAAGCCAGCGCAAAACGGGTCCGTCAAGGGACCTCACCCTGGGAGAGGGCAACAACTTAACAGCCCATAGCTTACAGCACGGCACAGATAAGTTGCAATTCAATTTGCCATTTGTTGATAACTTTTTGAAGTTAAATAAGAGAGTTTTTTTTAGCTCATGATTACTTTTTACCGTATTGCTCCAATACACTACACAGTTTCGGGCAATATACCCAGTAGAGCAACGGAAGTATGACGCTTTTCCTCTCAGCACCTCCAAAAGATTTGTGAAGGTGATTTCAATGTGTTTTTGATTCATGTCTAGTTCTGTTTGACAACAATATACAGTGAATCATATTCATATATTTGCACCAAATAAAGACAAAACAATGAGCAATGACAATTCCCCCTCTCTCTTCCTCTGAACTTACCAGACTGAAAAGAACAGGTATAAATAGCCCCTCCGTTTGCTAATCTAGCAAGCAAACTAACTTTATAAAAAGCACAACAAAAGAAGATTACTCCTCTGTCTGCACCAGAACAAATTCACTGATGCCTGCTTCAGAAAAATTGCAAGAGAAACTCTACTTAACATAAATCTACCATAAAACAAATAAGAATTTTGAAAAAAGTTACTTATTTTAGGGCTGAGGGGGGACTCAATTCAGTTTGTGCAATATTTCCACCTAGGTTAAATTTTCACTACAAAAAGTGCTGCAGAAAAACCAGCAGGGTCACCTCTGACTGCTTATTCTTTACCCTTAATATCCTGTCTAAGAACTTAAAGGGAGCTCTGAATTAGCTGCCCAAATGCAAAAACAGTTACAAACAGTGGGGAAAGCAAGCAGAGCACGGCTCATGTAATTTTTTCCAACCCTTCTGCACGTGTGTAAGTGTGTGTACCAGAACACGTCTACTTTTACCTACATTACCAATGGGTTTCTCTCTCTGCTTTATACACTTAACTATTCTGTTTGTGAATAGCTGGTATGTCTGTGCATATTTGTATGTCTATGTGCGTGCACAAGTGTGTGTGTCAGTGCCATGTGTGTTTGTATTTGTCTTTACATGAGTGGGCATGTTTGCGTGTTGGTTCTCTGTCTGATCAGGAGGGCAGATGGGCCAGAATGGCTGTAAGAAAGGTGCAATGCTTTATTTGCTATGTGAATATTTGTATGCTGCAGCTGTTGGAATGCCTTCTTCCACAAACGCGTTTTTTTTTGGGGGGGGGGGGGGAGGTTGTTTTTCTGGAACTCTGGTCTAATCTGACCCATTTTCAAACTTAATATGTCTTTTCACCAGTTTCCTCCTCACCTCCAAATTTCACCCTATTCCATTCAATTTTTGGACAATTATTTTGCCCACAGACAGGGCTTTATTGCAGCAACAACAACAACAAAAAATTGGCCAAAAAAAAAGGGTGTACAAAAAGTTTTAATGCAAAATTTTGCTACTGTGAAATCAGTAATCACAATTCTTTAATTCATTAACAAATTGGCTTAATATTTTTGAACTGGTCTGCAGATGCAAAATGATGTGTAGAAAAGTAGAAATTAGGTCTTATCTGATAATTTTCTTTCCATTAATCCTTCCTACTATTCAAGAACCCATGGGATGGTTGTGTCCATCAACCAGCAGGAGGAGACAGAGAACCGAAAACTGAGCAGGGACTGGGACATCTCTTTCTAGGAATGCAGTCCAGCTGCTCGGTATTTAAACAGACCAGCAGAGCAGTAAGGACAAACTCAGAATAAACAAAACAACCTTAAACAACTCACAAATCTAACACTAACCAGACAAGCAAAAGTGTGGAGACCTCTCATCTGTGGACAACTTATAGAAAACAAGAGATATCAGGAAGTGCCATGCAAGGCGAGTTATTTGACCCATTATTTCATACCGACTAAACATCTCAGAAGCCTTGGGTGGGCATCTGGAATAGTGGGAAGAACTAAATGAAAGAAAATTATCAGGTATGACCTAACTTTTCCTTCCATTAAGCAGCTTCCCTCTATTCCAGAACATGTGGGATTTTCAAACGCAAACCCTAGAGTGGGTGGGATCCCGGCGTGCCGCCTTGAGGACTGAAGCCCCAAAACCAGCTTCTGAGCACACTGCATCCAGTCTGAAGTGCTTGACCATGTCACCACCTTGCAAATGTCCAGAGACAGTAAGGTTGTCTCCGCCTAGGATGTAGCTATATGCCTCAATAAAGGTCTGAGGAGCTTGCTTTACTGCAAGCAAATAAGTCTCCTTCAGCCATCTAACTATTGTGGGTTGAAAACCATGAGGCTAACCCTCTGTTTACCAAAAAGCACAGTCTGTTCGATTTGTGAAGCTCGTTCATTACTTCCGGATATCTGAGGACTCTATGCACATCGAGAAGCTCCAAGGAAGAATACTGAGGCTTTTAATCCTCTCTGCAAAAGGACAGAAGCGCCACAGACTGGTTGAGATGAAATTCTGATACCACTTTTGGAAGAAAGGAAGGAAGTGTATGCAGGGAGATACCCCCCCCTCTCTAAAAGTGAAAAAAGGGATCCTGAAAAGAGAGCCTGAGGCTTCTAAACCCTATATGCCAACACCAACAGCCATCAAGAACACTGTCTGTAGCATAAGTTCTTCAAGGATGCTTTCTGGAGTGGCTCAAAAGGAGGCTACTGAAGAGCCTGAAGGACTAAATTAAGGTTTCACTCTGGACACGGTGTATGAAAGGGACGCCACAAGTGGACCGCTCCCCACAAGAACCAAACGATACCTGGGTAAGCCGCAAAAGACATCTGTAGTTGGCCCCTGAAACAGGCCAAAGCCACAACCTGAACTTTTAGAGAACCCAACGTCAATCCTTTTTGAAGGCCTGCCTGGAGAAATTCTAGGATGTGCACAATCTGAGCAGAGAAGGGAGAAAGTCCGTGCTCAGAACACCAGCCCTCCACACCCACACATACAACATGTATGTAGTGTGTTTTCAAGCCTGAAGCAAGGTAGAAGTGACCGAATCAAAACAACTTTTATGTAAGAACATAAGAATAGACATACTGGGTCAGATCAATGGTCCATCTAGTCCAGTATCATGTTTCCAGATGGAACTTGTAATGAGCTCCCCAAACCAACTTGCTGGTGTCCATTGTCACCACTGTCCATTGTGTTATTGGAAAGGGAGTACCATTCCTGAGCGACACCCATCATTGCATATGCCGTCTGGCAACCAGCGGTTAAGGAAGATGAAGGTTGCACTTCTGTGACATCAGAGACCAGCGGCGGAGAGATTCATGTAACAGCCATATATGAGCCCTTGCACATGGCACCACTTCCATCATCGCCGTCACTGACCCCAGAACCTGGACATAATTCCAGACCCTGGGCCTGCCTTGACTGACATGATGATGAATCTGTTGAACCAGATCAACCTCCTGCACTCCGTGAGGAAGATCCTCTCCCATGCTGTGTCAAGTAGAATGCCCAGATACTCCAGCATCTGCAAAGGAATCAGCTCTTCTCAAAACTGTTCACCCAATCCAACAACTGCAGAACATAGACAACTCTGTCCGCTGTCGCCACGCTGTCCAAATAGGACAATGCACGAATGAGACAGTCATTGAGATATGGGTGAACTCTGATTCCCTTGCGCCAAAAGAAGGACGCCGCCACAGTCACCACTACCATGGTAAACGTTCTTATAGCCGTGGCGAGACCAAAAGGCAAAGCCCTGAACTGGAGGTGATGGCCCAGAATCACAAAACGCAGAAACCTCTGATGTAAATACGCCTCCTTGAGATTGAGGGCGGTAAGAAATTCTCCTGCTTCAGCTGAGGCTATCACTGCTCTTAGAGTCTCCATGCAAAAATGGGACACTCGGACGCAGCTTACTGTGCAGCGGGAAGAGAAACTGAAGCACCTTCCAGCAACTCTAGCTGTCCGTTTCAATAAACAGGCCTGGTGTAACAGCAAAGTTCCCAATGCAGCTGAATGCTCTGTCAGGCCCTGAGACTGTAAAATGGCGTCTGTGCTCCGCATGCGATCATACAGAGGCTGTTCCTCACTTCCAGGAAGCCCCGACAAAATGGCTTCCGTTCTAGAGCTCTCCTGCATCAAATTGCACACTGGCTCTACAGGAAAGCCCAAAGACCCCGGCATATTCGGATGCTGCGCCAAATCCAAAGATGTACTGCCGTTTCCCTCCACGTTCCATGGGATTCCTGGATTGTACCCACTGAAACACCCTGACGCTGGTGGGTCCCACAGCAGGAATATTGTTTGTGTACACGGGAGCTGCCACTCACCCAGACTGTCACCAGCGCAGCCCAACGTATCAATTGTCAGGATCCCTCCCCCCAAGTAGAACCTGCAGCCCTTCAAGCAGTTCTTAAACTTTAGTCAGACTTACCATTGGTGGCTGCTCCCTCCAAGTTCAGTCTCCAAACGTTTTACTACAGATGAAAAAGTCTCAGGACTGATAGTGTACCATGCTCTCCAGCAAACCTCTTTCCTTCTCCTTTCTGTTTTTTTTTTTTTTTAAAGGTTGTTGTGTTGGAAAAGGAGAGCGCCACAGGAAACAGGGGAGAGGTGAATGAAGGGAAGAAGTACATTTGCGGGGCATCACAGACAGGGATCTGAAGACCTCCAGATTTAAACTCTGCAGACTCAAGCCGCCCACAAAGCTCAACTGGGGACCAGCTGACCAACTGGACCAGGAGCAAAGCACTCAGAACCAGAGGCTGAAAAGTGTGTCCATCTACCTGCTGGAGATACAAAATACTGAGGAGCTTGACTGGATGCCAACAGAGATATGTTTCAGCTAAGTTTTCAGTTCTCTGTCTCCACCTGTTGGTTGATGGATACAACTATCCCACAGATTCTGGATAGTGGGAAGCTACTTAATGGAAATGACAGCTAGAATGTGTAGAAATTCTGAAACAATTACATACACATCTGCCGTCTGTGTGCAGCAACATTTGCAAAGGCATTCAGACTTTATTACACTGGCTACTAGGTCTGGCTAAAAAGCAGCGTTGCATGCTGCCATACAAGCGATATGGATTTCAGTTCCTGAACCTAACTCTTACTGCTTGGGTGCAGAGGGGTGAGGGATGCCGTGAAAAAGAGTCAGGGGATCTGTCACAGAAAGCATCAGACTGTGCTGTGACACAAGGCTCCTTCACATTACCTGTTATGTTTCAGCACCAGCTTTACTTTTCCATAGCTGACTGTGCACAGCTGTAAGAAATAAACCACATACTTAAGCATCTCAGATTAAAACTGCCACTATGATGTTTGTTTCCAACAAAAAGGTGGAGAGTTATATACAATATTTATTGCTCAGATATTAAACAAAAGTATGATGAAGGGATCTCAGCAATGTTTTATTGAAGGAAAAAAAATGGGTCTGATAATGCCATCGCTAACTATTAATGGGAGAATAAACAGCTCTGCTTTAAAGATTGTGCAAACAGTAATGCCAACCCAAGGCATGCATCTTCCTGGTCTGGCACACTCTTATTCAGTCTCTTGAGAGTGCATTTGCACAAGTCATTCTGCAATTAAACAAACCTACAACTTTTTTCAGTTTTTACTGATGCCTTTGCAGTGTGGAACAGTGGCAAGTAAGGATACCAGATTCCAGTCCATGTGTGCAACATTAGAGAAAAGTATATCACAGTTTTCATAAACTAGTAAAATGTTTCAAAGGTGGCAAATCCCACAGAAACAATAATGAAGGAGATATCTGAGCACAACTGACATTACTTCTGACCGAAGATAGAATCTTTTAATTAAAGAGGTATTGCCTCAAAAACCCCCCGGCTATATAACAAAGAAAGCTCACGGGGGCTGGGCTGCTTCATCACTGGCAAACACCTCATATAAAATTTTTTTTAATTATTTTTTACATATATCTAATCGTTTTCATTCTCTTACGATATAGAGATATATATACTATACATAATTCTAAACATAAAAGCTACTTAGCTTTGTAGAGGTCCGGTTTTTTCTTTTTTCTTTGACGCTGAGCACGACCACGACCAACGATGGCCAGCGTTTCGTTACCTGCTGGTCCGTTAGAGCTGTTTGATTTTCTAGTTGAGATTGACGCAGACGATGAGGCTCATTTTCAAAGCACTTAGCCTCCCAAAGTTCCATAGAAACCTATGGAACTTAGCCTCCCAAAGTGCTTTGAAAATATGCCTCCATATGACCCTGAGGCAGGTCAGCGTCAAATAAAAAAGAAAAAACCGGACCTCTACAAAGCTAAGTAGCTTTTATGTTTAGAATTATGTATAGAATATATATCTCTATATCGTAAGAGAATGAAAACGATTAGATATATGTAAAAAATAATTAAAAATTTTTTATATGAGGTGTTTGCCAGTGATGAAGCAGCCCAGCCCCCGTGAGCTTTGTTATATAACCGGGGTTTTTTTGAGGCAGAAGTAATGCCAGTTGTGCTCAGATATCTCCTTCATTATTGTATCAAACATATAAACGGCGAGTGACCGTACTCACTGCAAATGCGCAGTAGAGACTTCCCTCTCTGTCCCGCCCCCGCGTCAATACGTGATGACGGGGGGGGGGGGGGCGGGACAGAGAGGGAAACTGCGCCGCCGACGTTGCTACCGCTCCCCCCCCCCCACTCGGAGTCGCCGCCGCCACCCCTCCACCCGGCCCCTCTCTTCCCTTCTGAACTTACAGATCCATTCGCCGAACGCAGCAACGCACATCAGCTGAGCTGCAGTGAGCCCTTCCTTCTTTGCCTGTGGCCCCGCCCTCCTGTGACGTAACGTCAGCGAGGGCGGGACACACACAGGCAGAGAAGGAAGGGGCAGCTCAGCTGATGTGCGTTGCTGCGTTCGGCGAATGGATCTTTAAGTTCAGAAGTGAAGAGAGGGCCCGGACCAGGTGGAGGGGTGGCGGCGGCGACGACTTCGAGGGGGGGGGGGAGCGGTGGCGACTTCGCGGGGGGGAGGGGAGCGGTGGTGACCGCGGGGGGAGGAAAACCTCTATACCAGCCCGTTTTTACGGGCTCAACGGCTAGTTTGTTATATAAACAGCAGAGGCAGGAGGAGATTGCCTTCAGAATCTATTATAATTGTTCGTTGAAATCCCACAGAAAAACATTTATCCATATAGAGCTAACGAATCATGTTCTTTAATTGCGAGTAATAATAGCACCAACTTGCCTTAATAAAGTGAACGATGCCCTCTGGAACCCCAGTCTTGCTCAGTTTCTGTAAGTACTCAATGATATCACTTGTCTGCAAACCAACGCTGACCGCGGCATAGAGTGAGTAAGCAGTTAGTTTGTACTCATGAATATGGACTGGTCTGCACACAGGTTCTGATATGGCTACCAGAAAGTCTTGGGCGTACCTATAAACTGCAGAAAAGGCTTCCAGGAAAATGTGGCCATCTGGCGCCTGCAAAATAATGAAAAGGGTAATGATCAATCAAGAGAATTGCGACATGGAGTAAAAGATGAACGTCATTTCTGAAATAAATGTTCACGATTGGCTTAAGTCATAAATAAAAGAAGCTTCAATCTAATGCTTCATGAATACTTACCCTTAAAAAAAAATACAATTCAACAAACTGAGCCTTTACAAAAGGACAGATTAAAGATTAGAATAGCTGGAAGTATTAAGCTGATGTGGCTCTAAAATAAGGCTCAAAACACAAACAGGGAAAAACCTCTACGTCAGGAATACCAAACAGGAAAAAGTAGAGGCTGATCAAAGGACGATTCCACCGCTGGAGATGTTATGGAGAAACACTTTATTGATGCAAATGTTAAGGGACAGAAATCTAGCCCATCTCCGCTGGAATCTTACCTATCCCCACCCGTCCCCGCAAGAATTCAACCTGTTCCTACCTGTCCCTGCAAGAATTTAACCTATTCCCCACCCATCTCCACAAGAATTTAATGTTAAGTTGTATTGCTCTGTTTATCATCCTCCTCTCACCTATCCACCCCCATCCTGTTAGACTATCACTGAAATGCTTTGATGTTCCCATGCATATCTCCTACCCACCCCCATCCTGTTAGACTGTCACTGAAATGCTTTGTTTCACTTATATATACTGTCATCTACCACACTGGCTTATTTGCGATCTGACGAAGAAGGGCAACCTTCGAAAGCTAATCAAGAAATGTATTAAGTTATGTCCAATAAAAAAGGTATCATCTTATTTTCTTTTCCATGTTTTATTTTGTTTGATTTCTATAGATTCTACATGGAATGTTGCTATTCCACTAGCAACATTCCATGTAGAAGTCGGCCCTTGCAGATCACCAATGTGGCTGCGCAGGCTTCTGCTTCTGTGAGTCTGATGTCCTGCACGTACGTGCAGGACGTCAGACTCACAGAAACAGAAGCCTGCGCAGCCTTCTACATGGAATGTTGCTACTGGAATAGCAACATTCCATGTAGAATCTCCAATAGTAGCAACATTCCACGTAGAATCTCCAATAGTAGCAACATTCCATGTAGAATCTCCAATAGTAGCAACATTCCATGTAGAATCTCCAATAGTATCTATTTTACTGTCATAGTAATGCTTGAATGTTTTCACTTATATACACTGTCAGCTAGCACATTTGCTTATTTCCGATCTGAGGAAGAAGGGCAACCTTCGAAATCTAATCGAGAAATGTATTAAGTTATGTCCAATAAAAAAGGTATCATCTTATTTTCTTTTCCATGTTTTATTTTGTTTGATTTCTATAGATTCTACATGGAATGTTGCTATTCCACTAGCAACATTCCATGTAGAAGTCGGCCCTTGTAGATCACCAATGTGGCCGCGCAGGCTTCTGCTTCTGTGAGTCTGACGTCAGACTCACAGAAACAGAAGCCTGCGCAGCCTTCTACATGGAATGTTGCTAGTGGAATAGCAACATTCCATGTAGAATCTCCAATAGTAGCAACATTCCATGTAGAATCTCCAATGGTATCTATTTTACTGTCATAGTAATGCTTGAATATTTTCACTTATATACACTGTCAGCTAGCACATTTGCTTATTTCCGATCTGAGGAAGAAGGGCAACCTTCGAAAGCTAATCAAGAAATGTATTAAGTTATGTCCAATAAAAAAGGTATCATCTTATTTTCTTTTCCATGTTTTATTTTGTTTGATTTCTATTGATTACCTTTAAAAGTGGACTAACACGGTTACCACACCTCTATACTCATGATAACAAAAAAAAAATTCTGGTCGGCTCTCTTTGGGTTTGAGACGCGGCACTGCAGGCAAGGAAGGAATAGAAGTTCAAACTTGGAACACTCTGGTGCGCACATGTAAGACTTGTCTCCGATTTCCTGGCACTGTGCGCCGAGAGGTTGCCACATGCACGCGCCAGTAGATCACGTGACCTCCGATGTTCATGTCTGCGTCAAAGATGAGGCCTGTGCATCAGCCCGGGAGCAGAGAGAATTAATGGAAGACTTTCCACATTTGCGCTGTTAAAGCAAGGAGGAGGCGGCGGTACACAAAAAACTTGGCAGATGAGAGGCTGACGCAGGTGCAGCTTACACTTCCATGGGAACCCTGCAGGAACTTCTTCCATCCCCACAGAACTGCTTTCATCCCAAAGGAATCCTGCAGCCCTGGAGGTGATTACCGCAGGATTCCCGCAAATCCCATTCCTGTGCAGGTCTCTAGATAGAGGTTCCATCTTCTCTTTCCAGGATGATCCATATTGCTTTCTCTCTTCAAGTCTCCTACATTTCAGATGCTTTAATATTGTTTTTCCACATACAGGGTAACTCCTCTTCCATTCAGATCGTCCTAAAAAGATAATCTCCCTCTTCCTCTCTTGTTCCCCCAATGTACCTACCATACATGAACCTTATTCTACCACTAGTACACCTTGGATTTGTTCATACTGGAACTGGCGAATGCCGTTACGTTACTATGTAAGCCACATTGAGCCTGCAAATAGGTGGGAAAATGTGGGATACAAATGTAACAAATAAATAAAATAAATAAGTCTGTAAAGGACAATTGAAGGATCATTCAAAGGGAAATTGCTGACACATTTGGCATGCGATGGTGAATTACAACTGGAAGGACTCTAAGTCAGAAATTCTATCACAACACAATGCTTAAATCGCACCGATAAGTGCTCACTGCATGCTTCCATTTCACAAGCAATAGCAGAACAGCCTCTTCACAAAGAGGCTTCTTGCCAACTGAGGCGAAGGAAAGGTTTCAAAAGAAGAGTATACACATGTAGTGTCTGTGCTGCCATCTGTTGACGAATCAGGGAGATGGAGGCACTACTTTTCATTTAACCCTCAAATATGCATACACAATAAAGTCGATTCAGGCATCGCTTGTTTTTTTTAACTGAAATGTATACCTTACAACTTAGATGGCTAATATTTCCCATTGTAACAAAGTGGATTTGGCCCATTTTTGTTGACAGAGGCTCAATTAAATTTGGTCAACTGGTTGATTGAGTAGCTAAGGAGGCAGTTACTTTTTCACATGGGTTATATGAGTGTTGGATAACTTGTTCCTTAAATAAAGTAATAATTTAAAAACTTATGTGTTTTCTCAGGTTCCCTTTACATTTTGTTTAAATAGCAAAATCTATTCAGTATGAAAACAAGATTGTGAGCCCAACAGGAATAGGGAAATACCTCCTGCACCTGTATGTAATATGTAAATATAAACATATATGCAATAAAAGGGGAAATAAATCTCTGAATAGGACTCTCAGTTCTTATCCTTCACAGCGGATTCCAAACAAACGCTCAGGATAATGAGCGGAATAGAATGGACAGATGTGAAGCGTTTGTTTACACTTTCAAAGAACAACAAAACCAGGGGACACAAGATGAAGCTAGAATATGGTAGATTTAAAACAAATTGGAGAAAGTTTTTCTTAAATACTCAGCGTGTAGTTGGACTCTGGAACTTGTTGCTGGAGAATGTGGTGGCAGCAGCTGACCTTACGGAGTTTAAGGAGGGTTTGGACACATTCCTGAGGGAAAAGTCCATTGAATATTATTCATTTTTGTTTTTTTTTTGGGGGGGGGGGGGGGGGGGGGGGGGTCGCCGGGTTCTTGAAGCCTGGATTGGCCACTGTCAGAGACAGGATGCTGGGGTTGATGGACCCTTGGTCTTTTCCCAGTACGGCGGTACTTATGTATGACTTTGCGTGTGTATGTGTGAAACTCTTACCACCCAAAGTGGGCGTGAGGTGTGGTCCTCCTTCATGGGCATCTGTAGCCTATAATCCTTTGCACCATATTCATCCACTTTGGTGCCAGCTTCATCCACTTGCTTCCCAGCAGCAGAAGGGACAGCTTCCTGGGGTTTACCCCCTAAAGTATCCTCCTCCTCCTCCTCCTCTTCCTCATACTGACGCTTTTTAGATTTCTTCTTTTCTGAAAAGAAAATGAATTCACAAATTAAAAAAACGACAGCTTTCTGAACATTAATAATGAAATAAAAATAAATACTGCTGCTGAAACATTAGGAGGTTTTCAGTCTTCATTTCATTTTTGTTTAATCTTAAGCAAAGAATTGAAAAATACACTGAAGGCTTTAAAGGGACTGTGGGGGGGGGGGGGGGGGGGGGGGGGAATGAATCGTTTCCCAGGTTTTTCCCCCTAGCAGACTCTCTACTTCTTACCTGCCCCACATAGTAACATAGTAGATGACGGCAGAAAAAGACCTGCACGGTCCATCCAGTCTGCCCAACAAGAAAAAACATATGTGTATACCTTACCTTGATTTGTACCTGCCTTTTTCAGGGCACAGACCGTACAAGTCTGCCCAGCAGTATTTCCCGCCTCCCAACCACCAGTCCCGCCTCCCATCACCGGCTCTGGCACAGACTGTATAAGTCTGCCCTCCTCTATCTTCACCCCCCAACCACCAACCCCTCTTCCCCCACCTGCTCCACCACCCAATTTCAGCTAAGCTGCTGAGGATCCAATTCTACTGCACAGGATTCCTTTATGCATATCCCACACATGTTTGAATTCCGTTACCGTTTTCATCTCCACCACCTCCCGCGGGAGGGCATTCCAAGCATCCACCACCCTCTCTGTGAAAAAATACTTCCTGACATCTTTCCTGAGGCTGCCCCCCTTCAACCTCATTTCATGTCCTCCTCGTTCTAACCCGCTTCCCATCTCCGGAAAAGAATTGTTTGCGGATTAATACCTTTCAAATATTTGAACGTCTGTATCATATCACCCCTGTTCCTCCTTTTCTCCAGGGTATACATGTTCAGGTCAGCAAGTCTCTCCTCATACGTGTTGGAACGCAAATCCCGTACCATTCTCGTAGCTTTTCTTTGCACCGCTTCCATTTTTTTAACATCCTTCGCAAGGTACGGCCTCCAAAACTGAACACAATACTCCAGGTGGGGCCTCACCAACGACTTGTACAGGGGCATCAATACTTCCTTTCTTCTGCTGATCACACCTCTCTCTATACAGCCTAGCAACCTTCTCGCTACAGCCACCCACCGCCTTGCCACACTGTTTCGTCGCCTTCAGATCCTCGGATACTATTACACCAAGATCCCTCTTCCCCTCAGTACCTATCAGACTCTCACCGCCTAACACATAAGTCTCTCTTGGGTTTCTACTCCCTAAGTGCATCACTTTGCATTTCTTCGCATTGAATTTTAACTGCCAAACCTTAGACCATTCTTCTAGCTTCCTCAGATTCTTTTTCATGCTTTCCACTCCCTCCTGGGTGTCCACTCTGTTGCAAATCTTAGTATCATCCGCAAATAGGCAAACTTTACCTTCTAACCCTACGGCAATGTCACTCACAAATATATTGAACAGAATCGGCCCCAGCACCGATCCCTGAGGCACTCCGCTACTCACCTTTCCCTCCTCCGAGCGAACTCCATTTACCACCACCCTCTGTCGTCTGTCCGTCAACCAGTTCCTAATCCAGTTCACCACTTTGGGACCCACCTGAATGCCCCTGACCTTCTGCCATCTCTGAACCACTACCAACTTGTTTAGAAGGCTGGACAACTTAAAGATCTTGACATGAATGCTTTATCATTCTTTGCAAGAGGCTGAAATCATCCACACCAAGGGTTCTTAAACCTATCCTGCAGGACCACCAGCCAGTCAGATTTTCAAGATATCCCTAATGAATATGCAAAGAGAGAGATCTGCATGCCTACTACCTCCATTATAGGCAAATCTCTCTCATGCATATTCATTACAAATCAATCCAAGGGCTGTCACAATTTCAATATAGTTACTACTTCCACTAATTCCAAACAATATTGGTAACTATCAGAACTTTTACCATATTAAAACTTTTATTGATAAACCAAGAACACTTTTTTATATAAAATACATACCCCATATTGCACATATGCCTAACATTATCATCCTATCAATTTGTATCATTTAGCACTTGCTCATTCAAGTGCCTCAAAAGATCTCTGCTGGAACCTTAATTATATTCCTCTTACACAGCACAGCCCTCCTTGAATCTGTATGTCATGGACACAAAAAAATTACAACAGTCCAACAATTGAATAAAATTGAAAAGTCTTAGGATCACTGTCCAACAAACATCAAATCCAGTTAGTATACTTGAGAACCCACATCTAAAATTTTTCCAAATGTATATAAGTGTTGCCATACTGAGACAGACCAAAGGTCCATCAAGACAAGTTGACTGTTTCCAACAGTGGCCAATCCAGGTCACAAGTGCCTGGCAAGATCCCAAAACAGTACAATACATTTTATACTGCTTATCATAGAAATAAGTAGTGGATTTTCTCAAGTCCATTTTAATAATGGCTTATGGACTTTTCTTTTAGGAAGCTATCCAAACCTTTTTTTAAACCTCACTAAGATAACCGCTTTTACCACATTCTCTGGCAACGAATTCCAGAGTTTAATTACACATTGAGTGAAGAAATATTTTCTCCGATTCATTTTAAGTTTGTAGCTTCATTGCATGCCCCCTAGTCCTAGTATTTTTGGAAAGAGTAAACAAGCGTTTCACGTCTATGCGTTCTACTCCACTCATTATATTATAGACCTCTATCATATCTCCCCTCAGCTGTCTTTTCTTCAAGCTGAAGAGCCCCAGTCGTTTCAGCCTTTCCTCACAGGGAATTCATCCCATTCCCTTTATCATTTTCATCGCTCTTCTCTGTACCTTTTCTAATTTCACTATATCTTTTTTGAGATGCAGTGACCAGAACTGCACCCAGTATTCAAGATGCGGTCACACTATGGAGTACTACAAAGGCATTATAACATCCACATTTTTATTCTCCAGTCCTTTCCTAATAATACCTAACATTCCATTTGCTTTCTTTACCGCTGCAGCACACTGAGCAGAGGGTTTCAAAGTGACGTCAACGATGACTCCTAGATCCTTTTCCTGGTCGGTGACTCCTAACGCGGAGCCTTGCATCACGTAGCTATAGTTCGGGTTCCTCTTTCCCACATGCATCACTTTTCACTTGCTCACATTAAATATCATCTGCCATTTGGATGCCCTGTCTCCCAGTCTCGTAAGGACGTCTTGCAATTTTTCACAATCCTCTTGCAATTTAACTACTTTGAATAACTTAGAGGCATATTTTCAAAGCACTTTGGGAGGCTAAGTTCCATAGGTTTCTATGGAACTTTGGGAGGCTAAGTGCTTTGAAAATATGCCTCTAAGTCATCAGCAAATTTAATTACCTCACTAGTTATACCCAAATCTAGATCATTTATAAATATGTTAAAAAGCAGCGGTCCCAACACAGACCCCTGTGGTACCCCACTATCTACCCTTCTCCATTGAGAATACTGACCATTTAACCCTACTCTCTGTTTTCTATCCTTTAACCAGTTTTTAATTCACAGTAGCACACTACCTCCTATCCCATGAATTTCCAATTTCCTCTGGAGTTTTTAATGAGGTACTCTTTCAAATATGTTTGGAAAATCCAGATACACAATATCACTCATTCAAAGAAATGTACTAGATTGGTGAGGCAAGATTTCCAGTCACTAAATCCATGCTGGCTTTGTCTCATTAATCCATGCTTTTGAATATGCTCAGTAATTTTGTTCTTTATAATAGTCTCTACCATTTTGCCTGGCACCGACACCTGCTCACTGGTCTGTAATTTCCCGGATCATCTCTGAAACCCTTTTTAAAAATTGGCGTTACATTGACCACCCTACAATCTTCCAGTATCATGCATGATTTTGAAGATAAACTACATATTACTAAAAAAATAGTTCTGCAAGTTCATTTTTCAATTCTATCAATACTCTGGGAAGTGTACCATCTGGTCCTAGTGATTTGCTGCTCTTCAATTTGCCAAATTGCCCCATTACATCTTCCAGGTTTACAGAGATTTGATTCAGTTTCTCTGACTCATCAGCACTGAATGGTAATAAGTAGTAAATACAAAAGTGAGGTGAATCCAAAGAGGATATCAAAGAGTCTTTATTGTAAGCAAGCTGAAAAAAAGACCCAACACGGCCGTGTTTTGGCACCAAAGGCCTGCCTCAGGGGTCCAGTAAATCTATATAAAACACAAAAACATGACACGAAAAAACAAACAAATTAGATATACAAACTTATAATAAATGAATGGTTAAATTAATAATTAAATACATAAATAACAAATATGACACTTGAATAAGATTTCACTTAAATGAAGGTCCATAAAGATAATTAAAGAAAAACATTATATTAACAATGAAAAACGAATATAAGGGACTTCCGGTGACGTCACGCTCTGCAATGGCGGTCTGATTGCGGAGCTCCCGTCTTCCAGCCCGAAAACGAGCTAATATAAAGAGCAAACGATCCACAAAACAAGGTGGAAGCTGCGAGAGAGTGAGGCGAAAGATCCGCGATTCGTAAGATGGCGGATACAAAACTTAAAAAGGCAGATCTGGCGAACTTCGCTTACCGCCAACGGGAACGTACGTCAGAGATACAGGCCGGAGAGCAAGAAGGCCAAGAGAACGCATCTAGCCCGAACTCGCCGGCGAGCCAGAGAGAGCGGGAAACTGAAGGTCAAAACGAGGTCCCGCAGGACAAATGGGACCAATTAAGTACATGGCTCCAGGATATAAAAAAAGAAATAAAAGAGATGCGGCAAGATTTTGCGCAACTGAGCGCTGATTTGAGGGAAGAAATCAAAGACTTGGGGAATCGCGTCAATGAGGTAGAAATGGGGCTAGAAGAACATGCAGAAACTTTAAATGAAGTAGAGAAACATGTAGCAGAACACCAATCGGATATGAAATTTCTAACGGACAAGGTGGAAGACCTTGAAAATAGAAGCCGACGCTCCAATATTAGAGTGCGAGGCCTACCGGAGCTGCCTGAATATAATAACTGTGAAAAAGTAGTGCAAGCAATAGCAGCCCAACTTCTCTCCACAGCTGACCATCCAATAGCCCCAGAAACTATCCGACTAGAACGAGCACATCGGGCGTTGGGGTCAAGAAAGGCAAATACCCCAAAAGATATTGTGGCCTGCTTCTCGGAGTTCAAAGTGAAAGAAGAAGTTATGCATCAAGCTAGAGTGGCCAGCCAAATCACATGGGAGACATATCCCATTGAATTGTTTCAAGACCTAGCAGCTACCACCTTAAAACGGCGTGGAGAACTGCGCCCGCTGACGGAGAAGCTTAGAGCAGAAGGAATAAAATACAGATGGCAACATCCATTTGCCCTAATATTTTATAAAGAAGGCAAACAACGTAAGGTGGCATCGCTAGAAGAGGCTCATGAATATTTGGGTCAGGAAAAGATGGATAAAGCATCGACGCCAAAACCATCATCTGGATTTCAAAGAAACGTCAAACAGAAGTGGCAGAGAGTCTCAAAAGGTCGTGGAAGGCTGCGGAGACAAGCGTCAGAGCAGACAATAATACCAGAGAAAGGCCCGTGAAAGAGCAACTACAATTGGAATACAAAGATAACACATGACGTGTTAATAATATGATAAACTAGATCGGGCTAGAACACACTGAACAACAAAGAAGGATCAAACAAACTGAGCGGGCTGGAAAAGTAAACGGGACCGGAAGTCCACACCATTATAGGCATGATCTCGATTACAATAGAGATGTGCTTTATCAGGTTTTGGGGAAAGGAGGGAGGGGGGAGGGGGGGAGGGGGGAGGGAAAGGTGGTGTATAAGTAATGACTTATGGATTGATGTTGGGAGATAAAGTGTTCAAATGCATAACATTCAATGTGCGGGGCCTGAACTCCCCTACAAAGCGCCAATTAACATTTAAAGAAATGGTGCGCTTGAACGCAGATGTGGTACTCTTACAAGAGACACACCTGAAAAAAGGTTATGAGAAGTTAGTGTGTCATAAGCGTTACCCCACTATATATTTCTCATCTTGCACAAACAACTCAAAACAGAGGGGGGTATTAATAGCGTTGTCTAGCGCACTCCCTTGGGAGGTCAATAAGGTTATAAAAGATGTAGAAGGTAGATTTTTGATAATGTTAGTATCATTGTATAATGTTCAATATACAATTGTTAATGTTTATGCACCAAACACGGGACAGGGACTGTTTATAGAAAAAGTAGAACAGCAAATACAAAAACACCTACAAGGTCACCTAATAATGGGTGGAGATTTTAATCTCACGATCCAACCACACTTAGATAACTCCACAGGCCAGGCAGTATATGCTAAATCAGATAGGAAAATATGGAGGAGATTCATGGCTAGATGGGGCCTAACAGATATATGGAGAACCAAACATGGACAAGAAAGAGACTACACATATTACTCTTCCCAATACAAAACATATTCTAGAATAGACGGATGGATGGGAGATGTGATAGTGGCAAATAGAACACGGGAAACATATATTGAACCTCGTACCTGGTCTGACCATGCCCCGGTGGTCCTAGAGCTAATAGCAGGGGCCCGACAGGTGGGTGCCAGATATTGGCGGATGGACGAGACACCTCTATTGGACACTAAAAATATCCTGGTAATAGAGAAATACATTCTGGAATATAATGAAGTGGGAGAGATCCACCCACAATTTATATGGGAGGGACTTAAAGCAGTGCTCCGAGGGAAATTAATAGCGTTGAGAGCCCATCTGATAAAAGAGCGAGCAATACAGGAAGATAATATTAGAACAGAATTACGACAGCTTGAACAACAACATAAAAAAGATCCCAAGGACACTAAAGAATTGTCAAAAATGCAGGAACTGAGATTAAAGCTGAATGAGTTACAGATGGTAGATTTAGCGGTCAAACTGCAAATAGCACAGCAGGAAAATTTCGAGTTTGGAGACAAAGCGGGTAGGCTATTAGCATGCAAGCTAAAAAAAATGTCTCAACGCAATTATATAGGGGGTATACAAACGGCAGAAGGGGGCTATATCTCACAACTTGAACACGTACATGAGGCATTTCTTGCTCACTTCACCAATCTATATGAACCAGAACAAACTCCTGAACTGGATGAAATAGAGCAATACCTGCAAGAGGCAGAGCTACCTCAGATAGGAAGAGGGGGGGCGACTCATTTATCCTCACCCATCACATCGGAGGAGATAGGGTGGGCAATAACAGATATGGCAAATGGCAAAGCTCCTGGCCCGGATGGGTTTCCCACAAGATTTTACAAACTATTTAGTAAACATCTTATACCAGTATTACAGAAACTATTTAATACATTGGAAGACTTGCAGAAGCTACCAGACACCTGGAGACTGGCAGCGATAACCTTAATATTAAAACCAGGGAAAAACCCGAAATTATGCAGCTCTTACAGGCCAATATCACTCCTAAATGTGGATTATAAGATATTCACAAAAATCTTGGCCAGAAGGTTACAGAAGCAACTACCAGGGGTTATACACACAGATCAGGCGGGATTTATAGAGGGGCGCCAGACTTTTGACAATATAAGGTGTCTAATGCATGTTCTTCAACAGGTGAGAGACGACCAGACCCCGGCGGTACTGCTGTCAATAGACGCAGAAAAAGCGTTCGACCGCGTGGACTGGTCGTTTCTATTTGCAACATTACAACAAATAGGTATCGAGGGGAGGTTTTTGAACTGGTTACGTTTGCTATATCAGACTCCAATGGCCACTATAAAGATCAATGGGACATACACACAAACATTCAACCTTTGGCGGGGAACCAGACAGGGATGTGCAATGTCACCACTACTATTTGCCCTATCATTGGAACCATTGGCCAATATGATTAGGAAAGATAGAGAGGTGACAGGAGTGGTGAGGGGCTTAAGGGAACATAAACTTATGCTGTTTGCCGATGATATTCTGATGACAATCTCGAACCCACTGAAAGCGGTAGAGAGGATAGTAGAACATCTAGCAAGATATGGGCAATTATCGGGATTTAAACCCAATCTAGACAAGTCGACCTTCCTTAATCTCACGGTACCGCCTGAGGAACTGGAGGCCCTTAAGGCCGCCTTCCCTTTTGTATGGGCGACTAAATCAATACGGTATTTGGGAATACAGGTAACAACACAAATAGAGGGATTATTTGCAGCTAACTTCCCCCAAAAAGTTGAAGAATTATTTAGCGAATTGGATAAATGGGAAGGACTTAATGTCTCCTGGAAAGGGCGTATTAATGCGATTAAAATGATGCTGCTCCCGAAATTGTTGTATTTATTCATGGCAATTCCGATCCCAATCCCCAGTAGCTTTTTTGCAAAACTCAATCGCAAAATATTCGCATATATATGGAAAAAACGCCCACCAAGAGTACGGCGAACTATGATGTACCAAACTTGGGAGAGAGGAGGAATGGGGGTACCAAACTTTTACTTATATTATCAAGCGGCACAACTTCGTATTTTGGCAGAATGGACCCCCGGAGCAGCCAAGAAATGGTTACATTGGGAAAGAGCATGGTTGGGTAGGAGAGCAATTGGGGATATTTTATGGATACCAGGAGAGGAATTGGTCCCCATAATTAAACAAATGCCCATTGGATTAAAACATCCTATGTGGACATGGTATCAAGTGAGGAAGAAGCTTTTCCCTGAGAGGAATTATTATCGGCAAACGGCTATAAGATGGGCAACAGGATTTTCACTGGGGAAATCGGAGAAGGTATTTGAGCTATGGGCCCAAGCAGGGTTATGCACACTGGGACAATTGTGGAAAGAAGGAAAAATGCTTCCATTTAGAGAGCTTCAGGAAGAGTATGGTCTAAAAGAAAGAGATCTCACATACTACTGTAACTTACGTAGCTTCCTTAAAAAGAAAGCGCAGGATGAGTTGGACCTAGCCGAAACAGACATGGAGATAGCTATTAGTAGAGGGGGAGGCAAGGGAGGTATAACTCGCATATACTTGGCCCTGCTGGGACGCACTGACCCACAGGTGCGCTATCAAGCCCAGTGGGAAGATGCGTTACAGACCACATACACCAAAACAGAATGGAAAGCAAATTACAAATACTTACTTAAGCCATCACTAGCACAATCAGTGAATGAAAATGGGTTTAAGATGTTGTATTGATGGTACTATACGCCTGAGCGCCTTCATAAAATGTACCCAGGAGTCTCGGGGCAATGTTGGAGAAATTGTGGACACAGGGGATCATTTTACCACATTTGGTGGACTTGCGAGAAAGTAAAGATATATTGGAAAGCTGTAATGGAACTGGTTAACAGCATATTACAGAACACATTTGCATGGAAAGCGGAGAACTGTTTGCTACATTTCCGTCCAGCATCCATTCCAAGCTGGCAACACAGACTGGCGATTCAATATTTTGTAGCTGCAAAACTAGGCTTGGCTCGAAAGTGGAAGCAAGTAGAGACACCATCCTTACAGTCGGTAACTAGGAAAGTAGACTTTCTTTACCAAATGTCCAAGCTAACAGCCATGCGAAGAGGATCCGTACTATCATTTAACAAGATATGGACACTTTATGAACAATATAATGATTACACTCAGTCACCACCAGGGTAGGGAGGGAGGGTAAGGTATGGTTGAATAGAGGGGGGGAATTTAACAAATGAAAAGCAAATTGTAATTGAAATGTTGGCAGTTTGAATGCTGTTTATTTGATGACAATTTCAATAAAAAATTAAAAAAAAAACAAAAAAAAAACAAAACAAATATAAGTATTTTGGTATATATTATGTGATAATACATATGGATGTATGGATGAAGAAAAGATAGGTGTAAATAAAAACTGTATAGACAATATAAAAGTTGTACCACTATTGTAATGGCAAAGCATCTAACAAAAGATTATTGTCAACATCCAAGTTGTTGAAGCTAGACAAAAACATAAAAATAACTGCATAAAATGACATTTTGAACAAGATATACAGGTTGTATTTAAAAAAAAAAAAAAAAGGACAATAAAAAAGTATGGCATCTCCAAGTGGTGTAAACGTGAATGATGAACTGGCCATTATGAAGCAAAATGACGCTTAAACGTTGTTCCTAGTGATAGCAAAGAGGCGCCAAGTGTCTTGCAACAACAGAAGAGATAAACAGAAAGCAGACACTGAAAGTCCAAACAGGTCCTTTATTTGTACAGACCCCCGTATGAATAAAGAACCTGTTTGGACTTTCGGTGTCTCCTTTCTGTTTATCTCTTAGCAATAGTGTTAGACATGATATATAAAAGGAAGTGCTGATAAATAATGTTTTGGTAGCGTATGCGTGAAAGAATAAAAAATAAACGTATGATTGAAAAAAATGGCCAAGTGGGGGGCAGTGCATGTATAAACACAGAGGTGAGGAAAGAGATACTTTGAGGCATATTTTCAAAGCGCTTAGCCTTTGGAAGGCTAAGTTCCACAGAAACCCATGGAACTTTGGAAGGCTAAGTGCTTTGAAAATATGCCTCTTTATGTTTAAACAATTTTTATTGAACATGCAATAAAACATTACAACCATAATCTATGATAAGTTGTTCATTTTTGCATTACAACAACTCATATTCATATCAACAGGGATAAATTCTGGTCAGGTTAACAGGAAATCCATACTAAGATATCACGCCAACATATGCTCATCTCGGAGAAGAACTGGATCCTTAGACCCTCCCCCCTGCAGTACCAAAGAGTCCCTTAGTTTAAACAGTACTTATTGAACTGGATATTATTCTTCACCTTTACAAACAGACATCATTCTTTTATCCCTAGAGAATCCTTCTCCTCACTGATGCCCCATCTATCCCTAATCCCCCCCTCCCTCCCCCCGCTCATGTCTGATTATTGTGTAATCATCGTCCAACCATCACAGCACATTCAGAACTAAGATTCTCCCCTTATGGGTCAAAGAACCTATGTATGTACCCCAAAGTTTTAAAAAAGCAATTCTCTTTTTAGGCCCACGTTTAGCTTCTTTTGCCTCCCACATCATCAGCGGGTGGATTGAATTCCGCCAATGCCAATATTCTGGACCAGTGTCAGTCGTCCAATATTGTAGTATACATTTTTTGGCTAACAAAGTAAGTTTACGAAATAGTGGGGCACCCCCAGATGCTAGCCCTCCAACCGCTCCCGAGTAGTTCAGCAACAACTGTTGGGGGGTATCCACTATCTGACGACCTAATATTTTTTGACAGATAAGTGGCTACTTTCCCCCAGTAAATCTTAACTTTCCTACAGCTCCAAAACCCATGATAAAAGGAATTTTCTGCGCTCCCACACTGCCAACATATCGAAGTCTGAAACCCCCAAAATTTCGCTAATGGAAAGAGATACTTTAAAAAAGAGCAACATGAAAGTGACTTGTGACAAAACATAATAAATAGGAAGTATGTGAGGTTAATATTGCTATGTCATAAGATTTTAAAAAATGGGGCCAAAAAATAGGGGGGTGTCAACAAATACGTGCATGCTGCAATACAAATATATATATTTACTAGTAAAAAAGGCCCGTTTCTGTTAGAAATGAAACGGGCGCTAGCAAGGTTTTCCTTGGAGTGTATGTTTCAGAAAGAGCGTGTGTGAGAGATGGAGCGTGTGTGTCAGAAAGAGAATGTGAGAGAGAGAGAAACAGTGTATGTGTTTGTGCGAGAGAGTGAGTGTGTGAGAGACAGTGTTTGTGTTTCTGTGTGACACTGTGTGAGAGAGAGGGACAAAGACAGTGAGTGTGTGAGTGAGAGTGTATGTGGCAGACAGAGAATGAGTGATTGCGTGTGTGGTGTGAGGAACCCCCTCACCCCCTCCCTCTCCCCTGCCCCCTTGCAGCCAGGCATGTGCAGCGACCCTCCTCTCCCCGTGTTCCCCCTGCAGCCACCCATGCCCATCAACCCTCCTCTCCCCCTGCTGCGTCCTTCCTGTCTCCCCTGCTCCCCCTGCAGCCACCCATGTGGTCTCAGGCCCCCCCCCAGCATCCCTCCTGTCCCCCTGCAGGCACGCATGTGCAGCGTCCCTCCTCTCTCCCCTGTCCCCCCTGCAGCCAGCCATGTCCAGCGACCCTTCTGTCCCCCTGCCCCCCCCTGCAGCTACCCATGTCCAGCGACCCTCCTCTCCTGTGCAGCCACCCATGACTGAGGACAATCCTCTCCTTTTTCCCTGTTCCTCCCCTGTGGCCAGCCATGTCCACCTGTCCCTCCTGATGACCACCAACCCTTCTGTCCCCCTGCCCGCCCTGCAGTGTCCGTCCTGTATCCCCTGTCCCCCTTGCAGGCACCCATGTGGTGTGTGGAGCCCCATCCCTATCTCCCTGTTCCCTGCCCCCCCCTGCAGCCACCCATGTGCAGCGACCCTCCCCTCCCCCTGCTTCCTTCCAGCCACCCATGTCCAGTGAGACCCCCCCCTTCCCCCCCCCAGCCGGTGCAGCACCCAAAGAAAGCCCCTTGTCCCCCCCTTCGCGCATCACCCGACCCCCCCACCGTGGCACATCACCAAGCCCCTCCCCCCTCATCAACCCCCTCGCCACCCGCAACCGCTAATACAAACTGTATCCGGCGGCTGCTGCTTCTGCTATTTAGCAGCAGCAGCCCGTACATAAAGAAAACCAAAAAAAAATCCTCCTAAAACGCACCTCCGTTGAGAAGCATCTCACATTGGCTGAAGTCTCAGCATGCGCTCTTCCTCTCCCCTCTGACGTCTTGGCGTTTCTCCGGGCGGTTAGCTTGACGGAGTTTAAAAAGGGGTTAGATAGATTCCTAAAGGACAAGTCCATAGACCGCTATTAAATGGAAAAATTCCTCATTTTTAGGTATAACTTGTCTGGAATGTTTTTACGTTTGGGGAGCGTGCCAGGTGCCCTTGACCTGGATTGGCCACTGTCGGTGACAGGATGCTGGGCTAGATGGACCTTTGGTCTTTCCCAGTATGGCACTACTTATGTACTTATGTACTTATGTCTTCCGGCAGGGGCACTGACGTTGAGGGGAGAGGAGCAGCGGCTGCAGAGACGTCAGCCAATGTGAGATGGTTCTCCACGGAGGTGCGTTTTAGGAGGATTTTTGTTTGTTTGTTTGTTTTCTTTATATACGGGCTGCTGCTGCTGAATAGAAGCAGCAGCAGCAGCCGCCGGACAGAGTTTGTATTAGCGGTCGCGGGTGGCGAGACGGTCGATGGGGGGGGGGGGGGGGGGGCTTGGTGAAGCGGCAGGGGAGGGGTTGGGTGATGTGGCGAGGAGGGAAGGGGGTTAGGGGCTTTCTGATGCCCCGTTGCACGAGTTGTTGTGGTGATGCGGCGGGGGGGGGGGGGGGGGGGCACTTAGAGGTGCACCGTCAAGGCTGTTTGTTTCTGTGTGTGTGTTTCTGTGTGTGTGTTTGTTTGTGTTTGGGTTTTCTGTTTGTGTGTTTTTGTGTGTGTGTGTGTGTTTGTGTGTATGTTTTGTTTGTGTGTGTGTTTGTTTCTGTGTGTGCATTTGTGTGTGTGCGTTTGTGTGTGTGTGTGTTTATGTGTGTGTGTGTGTGCGTTTGTGTGCATTTGTGTGTGTTTGCGTTTGTATGTTTGTGTGTGCGTTTGTGTGTGTGTTTGCATTTGTATGTTTGTGTGTGTGTTAGTGTGTGTGTTTATGTGTGTGTGTTTGCGTGTGTGTGTTTTTGTGTGTGTGTTTGTGTGTATGTTTTGTTTGTGTGTGTGTTTGTTTCTGTGTGTGTGAGTGTGTTTGTGTGGTTGTGTGTGCGTTTGTGTGTGTGCATGTTTGTGTGTGTTTATGTGTGTGTGTGCGTTTGTGTGCATTTGTGTGTGTGTGCGTTTGTATGTTTGTGTGTGCGTTTGTATGTTTGTGTGTGTGTTTATGTGCATTTGTGTGTGTTTGCGTTTGTGTGTGTGTGTTTGTGTGTATGTTTTTGTGTGTGTTTGTATGTTTTTGTGTGTGTGTGTGTTTGTGTGGTTGTGTGTGTGCGTTTGTGTGTGTGTGTTTGTGTGTTTATGTGTGTGTGCGTTTGTTTATGTGTTTGTGTGTGTTTGTATGTGTGTGTGTGTTTGTATGTGTGTGTGTGCGGGGGGGGGGGGTTGCGGGTGGCTTTTGTGGTCGTGTGGTTGGGGAGTTTGCCAGCAGTCTGTAGCGATTCCTAGGCAGGGGGAGGAGTACAGAAACACTCCCCCTGCCTGGGTCGTTGTTTGTTGGAGAGGGTTGCCAGTTGGTAGGGGTGCCTTTATGGATCCCTTTACTCTCTGTGTTCCACCCTGGAGGGCGGGGCAGAGAGACATGGTGAGTTGGGTGGCTTCACCACCATGAACTTACGAACTGTTTAGGGATTTTGCAGATGGCTTCAGCAGGTTGTCTTCAGAATGTTGAGGTAGCGTTTTATGTACAGATGGGGCGTGGCTGAGGGCGGGTCTATGAGTGAGGGTGACTGGTCCTAGCCTATGAAGACTACAGGGTTTTGTGCTTCTCTGCCTTGGAGTGAGCTTCAGAACGTTCAAGGTGGGATTTATTAATATAGATATGAACTACCATATCTGCGTTTGGGAAGCTTGCCAGGTGCCCTTGGCCTGGATTGGCCGCTGTTGTGGACAAGATGCTGGGCTCGATGGACCCTTGGTCTTTTCCCAGTATGGCATTACTTATGTACTTATGAAATATATCTCTCCATGGATGGAAAGATCTGTGTAAATAAATTTTACAGAGTTAGCTATTGGAGAGAACGAGCTGTAAAGGTACAGTGTACAGTGCTGCGTACGTCTAGTAGTGCTATAGAAATGATAAGTAGTAGTAGTAGTAAATGTCTGCCAAACAGTGAAAAAAACTGTGAGATAACATAGTATGAAAGGCAATGCGTTAATATAAAGGTGTTGACATGCAAAAAATCTGTACAAGGAGACACTGACATGCTCGGAAGCAATTTTGGGACGAACAAATAAAACTTTTATCTAGTTGATTTCTTTTATGTGTGAAAGAGGAACCCAAACTATAGCTACGCGATGCAAGGTTCCACATTAGGAGTCACTGATCGGGGAAGGGATCTAGGTGTTATCTTTAATGATATTAGATTGTAAGCTCTTTGAGCAGGGACTGTCTTTCTTCTATGTTTGTGCAGCGCTGCGTACGCCTTGTAGCGCTATAGAAATGCTAAATAGTAGTAGTAGTAGCAGCCAATGACAACTAGGACAGCAGAGGCACTAAGTCATTTGGCAGCCCTCCCTCTCCCCCCCCCCCCATCTCCACTTCTCCTACCCTCAAACTTGTCTTTCAGGTCGCCCATGGCCGGGCCCCGAGTCTCCTTTCTCCGGCGTCCCGCCACCTCTGACACCCAACGTCTTACTCTTGCTCTCAACGGGCTCCGTCCAGGAAGGCTCCTCTCCAGCCAGCCTCCAGCTGTACCGGAAACAGGAAGTCACATCAAAGGGGGCGGGACATGGCCCACGGAAAAGACGAGGTGGTGGGGGAGCAGCGGGCGACCGGAAAGCCTAAAATGCAAGGGAAGCCGCGGGGCCCGGGGAGTTTCAGAACCAGGGAGACCCGCCAGGCAGGGGCTACAGATCTGGGTCGCCTGCGCCGAAGAGGTTAGATGAGAGCCGCGGTGACGTCAGCACGTTGCAGCCGCTTACGTAAATCTCTGTTTCCCCTTCCCCGCGCAGCCGTCATCGCCGCACACTCAAAACAAAGCAAGCAAACCTATGATCTGCAGCATCAACGTTGTCGTCATTGGTAGCATTTTTTTTTATTTAAATTCATTTATATTTTCTAACATGCCGGCTTATACAGTATACGGGTATACAGAGAGGCATTATAACAATGGAATAACTTTTCATAGGTAGAGTCATGGGCGTAGCCACACAGCCAATTTTGAGTGGGCCTGGGCCCAAGATGGGTGGGCAGAAGAACGCTGCCCTATCCCACAAGTGCTTTGGTCTCTCCTGCTCTCGCCTTTATACCAGATAGTCAATCAGACAGCCCTAACCTTTTAAATAGCAGACTTGCACCGGCAGCGAGCAGCAACTAATACACACTGCTCATGTTGGCCCCACAGCCTTCCCTCTGATGCAACTTTCTGTTTCCCCATAGGTGAGAATACATCAGAAGGAAGGCTGTGGGTCTGATGTTAGCAGTATGTATCAGTTGCTGTTCGCTGCAGGCAAAGATCTGCTATTTACAAGGTATGCAGGACAGGAGGGACCGTTGGGATTGGGCTGGTGGGTGCCAGCCCCATCATAGGTGTGCTGCTACTGGGTGGGCCTAAGCCCAAAGTGGGTGAGCCTGGGCCCACCCAGGCCCACCCTTTGCTACGCCACTGGGTAGAGTAGTAATTTGTTATAAACCATAATCAGTGTGGCATTCAGAGGGGCTGGGTCTAGGGCCACCCAAGCAGAGATTTTTTTTTCTCCTGCTAAAGGACCATAAGAATCAGGTACTCAACATTCTCTATCTATGTATTTTTATTTACATTTATATCCCACAGTCAAGATGAATTAGGTTAAAACCTGGGAGCATTATTATTGTTTGATATATATCGAATATCGTACATAAGTATTGCCATACTGGGAAAGACCAACGGTGCATCAAGCCCAGCACCCTGTTTCCAAGAGTGGCCAATCCAGGTCACAAGTACCTGTCAAGGTCCCAAAAATCACAAAACATTTTATACTACTTATCCCAGAAATAGTGGATTTTCCCCAAGTTCATTTAATAATGGTCTATGGACTTTTCCTTTAGGAAGCCATCCAAAACTTTTTTTCAAACTCAGCTAAGCTAACCACCTTTACTACATTCTTTGGCAACAAAGTCCAGAGTTTAATTACACATTGAGTGAAGAAAAATTTTCTCCAAGTCATTTTAAATTTACTACATTGTAGCTTCAGCGCATGCCCCTTAGTCCTAGTATTTTTGGAAAGCGTGAACAGACGCTTCACATCTACCCGTTCAACTCCACTCATTATTTTATAGACAGCTATCATATCTCTACTCAGCTGCCTTTTCTCCAAGCTGAAGAGCCCTAGCCGCTTTAACCTTTCCTCATGGGGAAGTCATCCCATCCACTTTATCTCTTTCATCACCCTTCTCTGCACCTTTTCTAATTCCACTATATCTTTTTTGAGATGCGACGACCAGAATTGAACACAATATTCGAGGTGCAGTTCCACCATGAAGCGATACAAAGGCATTATAACATCCTCATTTTTGTTTTCCATTCCTAATAATACCTAACATTCTCTTTGCTTTCTTAGCCGCAGCAGCACACTGAGCAGAAGGTTTCAACATATTATCAACAATGACGCCTAGATCCCTTTCTTGGTCCGTGACTCCTAACATGGAACCTTGCATGATGTCACTATAATTCGGGTTCCTCTTACCCACATGCATCACTTTGCACTTGCTCACATTAAATGTCATCTGCCATTTAGACACCCAGTCATGTAAGGTCCGCTTGTAATTTTTCACAATCCTCCCGCGATTTAACCACTTTGAATAACTTTGTGTCATCAGCAAATTTAATTACCTCACTAGTTACTCCCATCTCTAGGCAATCTATAAATATGTTAAAAAGCAGCGGTCTCAGCACAGACACCTGGGCAACCCCACTAACTACCCTTCTCTACTACTACTACTATTTAGCATTTCTATAGCGCTACAAGGCGTACGCAGCGCTGCACAAACATAGAAGAAAGACAGTCCCTGCTCAAAGAACTTACAATCTAATAGACAAAAAAAAAAGTAAGCAAATCAAATCAATTAATGTGTACGGGAAGGAAGAGAGGAGGGTAGGTGGAGGCGAGTGGTTACAAGTGGTTACGAGTCAAAAGCAATGTTAAAGGTAAAATTATGTATCATACCTGATAATTTTCTTTCCATTAATCATAGCTGATCAATCCATAGACTGGTGGGTTGTGTCCATCTACCAGCAGGTGGAGATAGAGAGCAAACTTTTGCCTCCCTATATGTGGTCATGTGCTGCCGGAAACTCCTCAGTATGTCGATATCAAAGCTCCATCCGCAGGACTCAGCACTTAGAGAATTACACCCACGAAGGGACACTCTGCCCAGCTCACCACCGCCGAAACGGGGGAGGGGAATTAACCCAGCTCATCCCCACACAAGTGAGGGAGGGGAATCCGTCCAGCTCATCCCCGCGGAGCGGGGGAGGGACACCACACCCGCCGATGCGGGGGGATCTGGCTTATCCTGCAACCGCAACCGCGGGAGGAGCTGACTGACCCTAACACCGCCGAAGCGGGAGGGGTACAAAGCTGCCCTACAACCGCACGAAGCGGGAGGGAGTGCCGGCAGAATTTTAAGTCTCAATCCAGCCCCGTAAAACGGAGGGGAGAGGAATGCAGCAGCTCACTGTAACACAAACTCGTCTCAACTCTTGAAGAATCCAAGTGAAAAAACTTGAACACGAAGTCTTACTGAAGTAACTGAAGACTAAACTTGAACCTGAAATGCAACCAGAATAAAAACAGTACAGATATCTGGGAGGGGCTATGGATTGATCAGCTATGATTAATGGAAAGAAAATTATCAGGTATGATTATACATAATTTTACCTTCCATATCATCAAGCTGATCAATCCATAGACTGGTGGGATGTACCGAAGCAGTACTCACCCAGGGCGGGACACTGAAATCCCTGACCTCAACACTGAAGCTCCAAACCGGGCCTCCGCCCGTGCAGCCACAGCCAAACGGTAATGCTTGGAGAATGTATGAGCCGAAGCCCAAGTTGCCGCCTTGCATATCTCTTCCAAGGAGACGGATCCGGCCTCTGCCATCGAGGCCGCCTGAGCTCTCGTGGAGCGAGCCTTCAGCTGGATAGGCGGCACCTTCCCCGCAGCCACATAAGCCGCTGCAATGGCTTCCTTGACCCATCTTGCCACTGTAGGCTTAGCAGCCTGCAGACCCTTACGAGGACCTGCAAACAGGACAAACAGATGATCCGATTTCCGGAAATCATTGGTCACTTCCAAGTATCTGATGATGACTCGTCTCACATCCAGATATTTAAGAGCAGAGTACTCCTCTGGGTAGTCCTCCCTACGAAAGGAAGGGAGACAGAGCTGCTGATTCACATGGAAGCGAGAAACAATCTTGGGCAAAAAGGAAGGCACTGTGCGAATAGTCACTCCTGCCTCAGTGAACTGCAGAAAAGGCTCTCGACGTGAGAGCGCCTGGAGCTCGGAAACTCTTCTGGCTGAAGTGATAGCCACCAAAAAGACTGCTTTCAACGTCAGGTCTTTTAGAGATGCCCTTGACAAGGGTTCAAAAGGCGGCTTCTGCAATGCTCTTAGCACCAGGTTGAGATTCCACGCAGGCACCACTGAGTGCAGAGGAGGGCGCAGGTGATTAACTCCCTTGAGAAAGCGCACCATATCTGGCTGCGAAGCCAGGGAAGCACCCTTCAGGCAGCCCCTGAAGCAAGCCAGAGCCGCTACCTGGACTTTAAGGGAACTGAGCGACAGGCCTTTCTCCAGACCTTCTTGCAGGAACGCCAACACTGAAGAAATTGGAGCAGTGAAGGGAGAAAGTGAGCCTGCTTCACACCACGCTGCAAAGATACGCCAAACCCTGGCGTAAGCAGTAGAAGTAGAGCGCTTCCTCGCTCTCAGCATAGTGGCGATGACCTTGTCTGAGAAGCCCTTCTTCCTCAGACGCTGCCGCTCAATAGCCAGGCCGTAAGACCAAAGGGGGAGGGATCCTCCATCACCACGGGACCCTGATGTAACAGGCCCTGCTCCACTGGCAGCCGCAAAGGATCGTCGACTGAGAGCCGGATCAAGTCCGCATACCAGGGACGTCTGGGCCAATCCGGACCCACCAGGATTACCCTGCCGGGATGCTTTGCCACCCGGTCTAGCACCCTGCCCAACATGGGCCAGGGCGGGAACACATAGAGGAGCTCTTGTGTCGGCCACTGTTGGAGAAGAGCATCTACTCCCAGGGATCGAGGGTCCCGTCCTCTGCTGAAAAAGCGCGGCACTTGGCAATTGGCCGATGACGCCATCAGATCTAGGCTCGGCTGGCCCTAGCGCTTCGTGATGTCCAAGAACGCCTGAGCAGATAGCTGCCACTCTCCGGGCTCCAAGGTATGGCGACTGAGAAAGTCCGCCTTGACATTCATGACTCCGGCAATGTGGGCCGCTGAAAGCTGCTCCAGGTTCGCTTCCGCCCACTGGCAAAGATTCATAGCCTCCTTGGCTAGAGGGGCGCTCTTGGTACCTCCCTGGCGGTTGACATAGGCCACAGCCGTGGCATTGTCCGACAGAACCCGTACAGGCTTCAACACCAGTACCGGGATGAACTCCAAAAGCGCCAACCGAATGGCTCTGAGTTCCAGGAGGTTGATAGACCACTTTGCCTCTGCAGGAGACCAGAGCCCCTGCGCTGTCCTTCCCAAGCAGTGGGCTCCCCAGCCCGACAAAGAGGCGTCCGTCGTGACGACAATCCACTCTGGGGTCACCAGAGGCATTCCCGCAGACAACTTGTCTGTCTGCATCCACCAGCTCAGCGCCTTGCGCACTGCTGGGTCCAAGGGAAGGCGCACAGCATAATCCTCCGACATCGGAGTCCAGCGCTGTAGCAAAGAGTGTTGAAGTGGTCTCATATGAGCCCTGGCCCAGGGCACTACTTCCATCGTGGCCGTCATAGAGCCCAACAGCTGCACATAGTCCCAAGCCCGAAGAGGAGAGGCTACTAGGAACTGGTCCACCTGAGCCTGAAGTTTGACAATCCGATTGTCTGGCAGGAACACTCTGCCCACTTGGGTGTCGAATCGAACTCCCAGGTACTCCAGGGACTGAGTCGGGCGCAGCTGGCTCTTCTCACAGTTGATGATCCATCCCAGGGAGCTCAAAAGAGCAACTACCCGGTCCACAGCTTTGCCGCACTCTGCATAAGAGGGGGCTCGGATCAACCAGTCGTCCAGATAAGGATGGACTTGTACCCCTTCCTTTCGTAGGAAGGCCACGATGACAACCATTACTTTGGAAAAGGTCCGCGGAGCAGTAGCCAACCCGAATGGGAGGGCTCTGAACTGGAAGTGTCGTCCCAGGACTGCAAAACGCAGAAAGCGTTGATGAGGAGGCCAGATGGGAATATGCAGGTACGCTTCCTTGATGTCCAAGGAGGCCAAGAACTCTCCTGCCTTCACTGCCGCTATAACAGAGCAGAGAGTCTCCATGCGAAAGTGCCGCACTTTCAAGGCCCGATTGACCCCTTTGAGGTCGAGGATAGGCCGGACAGAACCTCCTTTCTTTGGTACCACAAAGTAAATGGAGTAACGTCCCTTGCCAAGCTGACTTTCTGGCACCGGAACGACCGCGCCCAGGCGGATCAGATTGTCCAAGGTCTGCTGCACTGCCACAGCTTTGACCGGAGACTTGCAGGGAGAGAGTACAAACCCGTCTCTTAAGGGTCGGCAGAACTCTAGCTTGTAGCCGTCTCTGATGACTTCCAGCACCCACGCGTCTGAAGTTATTGTGGTCCACTCGCCCAGAAACGAGGCCAGCCGTCCTCCAATCTGCACTGGGGCGTGGACCAAGGCCCCGTCATTGGGTACGAGACCCTGGGGGAGGACCGGAGGGAGCACCTCCGGGACGGCGGTCTCTGCGAAAGGAATGCTGCTTGGGGGAGAAATTCCTTTTGAAGGAAGAGGGGGCAGAGGAACCCGACTTGCCCGGGCGGTACCGACGGGCTTCCTGCAACCGTCCTCTGGAGGTACCGGGACGAGTACTAGCCCGAGCCCTGACCTCTGGTAATTTCTTGCCCTTAGACGTGCCGAGATCGGTCACGATTTTGTCCAGCTCGACCCCAAAGAGCAGCTTGCCTTTAAAAGGCAATCTAGCCAGGCGGGATTTAGAGGCGTGGTCAGCAGACCAATGTTTCAGCCAAAGCCACCGCCGCGCAGAGATTGTCTGAGCCATGCCTTTAGCTGAGGCCCTCAAGACATCATACAGCAAGTCTGCCAAATAGGCTAAGCCCGATTCCAGGGCCGGCCAATCAGCCCTCAAGGAATGATCCGAGGGGGAAGCCCGCTGCACCATAGTCAGGCACGCCCTGGCCACATAGGAGCCGCAAACTGAGGCCTGCAAACTTAAAGCAGCCGCCTCAAAGGACGACCTTAAGGCCGCCTCCAATCTTCTGTCTTGGGCGTCCTTTAGGGCCGTGCCACCTTCCACCGGCAACGCCGTTTTCTTAGTCACCGCATTGATTAAAGAATCCACGGTAGGCCACAGATAGGCCTCACGTTCACTCACCGCCAAAGGATAGAGGCGGGACATAGCCCTAGCCACTTTAAGGCTCGCTTCCGGGACATCCCATTGAGCCGAAATTAAGGTGTGCATGGCATCATGCACGTGGAAGGTTCTAGGCGGGCGCTTCGTCCCCAGCATAATGGCAGAGCCAACAGGGGCTGAGGGAGAGACGTCCTCCGGAGAGGAAATCTTCAAAGTGTCCATGGCCTGTATCAACAGGTTGGGCAAATCCTCTGGACTAAAAAGCCGCGCTGCAGAGGGGTCATCCGCTCCATCCGAGCGGGGATCCATCTCCTCCAAGGAATCCGCAAAGGACCGTTGGGAGACCTCAGACACGCTGCCCTCATCTACATCGGAGGAGACAAAGTCCTCCAAGGCCTGGGAATCAACCCGAGGGCGTTTACCTCTGGGAACCTCAACCTCTTTACCAGACGAGGGAGCAGGGGCAGCGTTTTGTATGAGGAAGGCCTGATGCAGCAGCAAAACAAACTCGGGGGAGAAACCCCCCAGACTGTGCACTTCCGCAGCCTGGGCCACAGCCCTAGACGCACCCTCAACCGGCGCTCGCAAGAGCGGGGGAGAGACATGCTGCGCATTCAAAATGGCGTCCGGCGCGACACTCCGCGAAGGAGCCGCACGGGAAGAACGGCGCTTAACTTTAGCCGCTTTTGTGCCGTCGCCCAAATTAAGGGCGTTCATGGCATTAATGTCTCCAACCTCAAGGGCGGCCCACGAAGAAGCCGTCCGAGCCGCGTGGCCGGCCAAGATGGCGGAGGCGAGGAGCGGGGGATGGGCGTTTATGGCGGGAAAAACCGCCACGCCGGAGGAAGGACCGGGACATTCATCGGTCACGAAACTGTCACCCAACAAGGGCGAATCAGGCTTTAAGACCCCCGCATCCCCTCTAGAAGCGCTCAAGCGATCCGGGGAGCGACCCTTTGCGCCCTCGCCCTCCGACACCATATGCCACGAGGAGAAGAATCGGGGAACCCCCTGCCCGCTATAAAAAGGTAAAAATTACCTGCTTGCCGCTCCGAGCTGTAACGACCTGGTGTCCCAGTGAGTAGCTGCAATGAACGTTTAAATAAACGTCGAAATAAACGCCTTTAAGGACGTTCAAAATTTTTTTTTTCTTTTAACGGAGCCAGCGGGAGGGGGGAGAAAAGGAGGGACCTGGCACCACCAGGTTTGCACTTGCTCAAAAGAGCCCTCAACCCCAGGCACTCAACAAAACCTAAAAATTAGGCTTGGAGGCCTAGCCAGAGCTGCTGCTGTGTGTGACCACCACCTGCTGAGATAGAGAACATACTGAGGAGTTTCCGGCAGCACATGACCACATATAGGGAGGCAAAAGTTTGCTCTCTATCTCCACCTGCTGGTAGATGGACACAACCCACCAGTCTATGGATTGATCAGCTTGATGATATGGAAGAGGTGGGTTTTCAGTCTAGATTTAAAGGTGGCCAAGGATGGGGCAAGACGTAGGGGCTCAGGAAGTTTATTCACTTCACTAAATCCATGTTGACTTTGTCTCATTAATCCATGCTTTTGAATATGCTCTGTAATTTTGTTCTTAATAATAGTCGCTACCATTTTGCCCGGCACCGACGTCAGACTCACCGGTCTATAATTTCCCAGATCTCCTCTGGAACCTTTTTAAAAATCGGCGTTACATTGGCCACCCTCCAATCTTCTGGTACCATGCTCAATTTTAAGGAGAAATTACATATTTCTAACAATAGCTCCGCAAGCTCATTTTTCAGTTCTATCAGTATTCTGGGATGAATACCAGCCAGTCCAGGAGATTTGCTACTCTTCAGTTTATAGAACTGCCCCGTTACATCCTCCAGGTTTACAGAGAATTCATTAAGTTTCTCCAACTCATCAGCTTCAAATACCATTTCTGGCACCAGTATCCCACCCAAATCTTCCTCGGTGAAGACCGAAGCAAAGAATTCATTTAATCTCTCCGCTACGGCTTTGTCTTCCCTGATCGCCCCCTTTACTCCTCGGTCATGTAGCGGTCCAACCAGTTCTTTTGCTGGCTTCCTGCAAAGCCATTATCAAACCTGTATCAAACTATTAGCTCAGCATGGTTTACAAAGAGCAATAATTATCAAAAATGCATTAATATTTAATAATATAAATGTCTAGCTAAGATATAGAATACTTGTTAAACAACCACATTTTCAAGTTTTTAACAAAATTGTAAATAATCCTGTTCCAATCTGAAATGCGTCCAAGATCTTACCGCTGCAAAAATTAATATCTTCTTACAAGAAGAATTTAGTTTTAAAGAAAGCTTGTTCCTGTCTATTATCCTACTGGAATGGTGACCAGTAGGCAAGGAAACTGATTGTAATAGATAAGCAGGACAATTTCCATGCAAAATTTTAAATACTAAACACAGAATCTTGGACTCAATTTGTGTGACTACAGGAAGTCAGAGTAAAAATTTCCATAATGGAGTTATAGAAACGGAGAAAAATGTAGGCAGATAAAGACCATATGGCCTATCCATGCTATCTACTCTCCCTGTCCTATCCAGTTGAATTTTGTTTGACATCACTCTGGCCGCAATGTTTGCAATAATTGAATCCTGGATAAAGAATTTTTAGAAAAGCCCACCTACAAAGAATTATAGTAAATCAATTCTAGAGGTTATAAGAGCATGAACAACGTTTTGTAAATCATCTGAAGAAAAACAGGATTGATCTGGCATAAAACTCTTAATTTACTAAATACAGAAGTTAAACGTTTATTTTCATTCAGAATCAAGCCCAACTCCAAACTTCACATTGAAGTTTAATCAATTTTACATCCAATACAGGGCCCTGAACTGGAACATTAAAAGATTTCCTGCTGAGCAATGTAGCCTTTTCAGAATTTACAATTTCAGTAATTCATTTATTTCTTTTGCAGCCTTCAGCTCATCTGAAATTACCCTAAAAAGCACAGGCTTTGATTTTGTTTGTAACCAGAAAAGAGAAGGTTGTTGTTTATATCCATTAGATATCTGTTCCCATCGTTTTTGCTTTAGATCCTCTATAACTTCCCTAAGAATAAAATCCTACCAGCACCAGCTGCCTTTTACCTTTTTCCCCATAGCCTAATGGTCTCCCCCCCCCCCCCCCCCCCCACACACACACAGTAGAATAACTGCACTGCTCAGTACTATACTGTCCACACTTCCACTTCCAGCTTCTGCTTGGGCGGGGTAAGCCACTCGTCTTCACCGGGCTCAAGTAAGTAGCAGCGGAAATGCAGACCCAGAACCATTCTAGTTATGAGAAGCTCAGAAACTTCACATTCAATTTGAGCTCACTGAGGCTAGCATTTCAGTTCTTATCAAAATTTAAAAATAAATAAAATAAACTAGGGTACAATGGAACAATATTGCATGTTAGCATGCATACCCTTCTTGGCAACGATACTGGAAGTTATCGTAGCCAGTCATCTTCAGGAATTTCTAGACTAATTCAATTTATTGGATCAAATGCAATCTGGCTTTAGAAAATTCTACAGCACTGAAACTTGTCTTTTTTTTTTTTTTGTTGTTTCCCTTAGTCATTAAACTTAGGGCCTCTTTTACTAAACCGTGCTAGCAATTCCTGCACTGCAAAAGCGACAAAGCCCATTGAAATCAGTAAAAGGGGCCCTTAGACCATGGTTGGATGCTGGTCGTCGTGCAGCTCTGATGCAATTAGATGTTTCAGCTGCATTTGAAGTAATTTATCATGACCTTTTGTTGTTTAAATTACATTGGAATCTCTGGGACAGTTCAAAATTGTATCCCTGCTTTCATAAAAAATAGAAGTTACAAAGTAATAAAGAAAGGAAAATGCGCTCTCGTTTGGCTACCTGGTTTATTTATTTTGTCACATTTATACCCCACATTTTCCCATATGTTTGCAGGCTCAATGTGGCTCACATTAAACCGAGAAGGCAATCGCCAACCCGGTTATTAATCAATTACAATATATTGTAAACAGAGAGTAGAAGAAGAAGTTGAAAGGAGGGACAGGAAAAAGAATCCAAAATAGTCCATTAATGTATTGCTTTGGAGGACTTTAGGATTTATGTTGGATTCTGGGAGTAGGCTTTCTTGAATAAGCTGGTCTTGAGTAAAGATGATTTTGGGTAGTTTGGTTGTGGTGTACCTCTGGGCTCATTCTTAACTCTCATTTTATTTAATGTTTTCTGTACTTCATTGGATAAAAAAAACTTCAGTCATTAGGTCTGTCCTATTTCATTTATGCTGAGGATATGCAGATTATTTTTCCATTAACTACAATGATTCAAGATCCCTATAATTATTTCAGTTTAATTTTTCAAAAATTTATTTATTTATTTATTTATTTGCATTTGTATCCCACATTTTCCCACCTTTTTGCTAAATGGATGTCCATGAGGAAGAAAGCAGGGCTAGGTGGAATTACTTCTGATAACTCTGAGCAGAACAAGGGGTCCTTTTACTGAGGTCCCCTCCTTCAACCTGCCTCCTTTTCTTCCTTTTCTGAAATCACTGAAGAGGAAACTGCACGTTTTCTTTCCTCCTCCAAACTGACTAGCTGTCCTCTAATCCTATTCCCACCCATCTACTTAACACTCTCTCTCCTACTGTCATCCCTTCGTTCTTCAATCTTTCACTTTCCACTACAACTGTTCCTGATGCCTTCAAACATACCATAGTTACACCACTCCTCAAAAAACCCTTCATTGGACACAACCAGTCCTTCCAACTATTGCCCCATTTCCTTCCTCCCTTTCCTATCCAAGAAACTGGAATGTGCTGTTCACCACCACCACCGTGTCTTGACTTTCTTTCATCTCAAGCTATTCTTCATCCACTTCAATCTGGCCTTTGCCCTCTTCATTCAACTGAAACAGGCCTTGGAGGAGTAGCCCAGTGGTTAGTGCAGCGGACTTTGATCCTGGGGAACTGGGTTCAATTCCCACTGTAGCTCTTTGTGACTGTGGGCAAGTCACTTAACCCTCCATTACCCCAGGTACAAATAAGTACCTGTATATGCCATGTAAACCACTTTGAATGTTGTTGCAAAAACCACAGAAAGGCAGTATATCAAGTCCCATTCCCTTTCCCAGCCAGATCCAAAAGTCTCATCCTTCTCAATCTATCTTCCGCTTTTCACACTGTTGATCACCACCTACTCCTTGATACACTGTCCTCACTTGGATTTCAGGGCTCTGTTCTTTCCTGGTTTTCTTCTTCTCTCTCCCATCACACTTTTAGTGTTTACTCTGGTGGATCCTCCTCCACTTGTATCCCAATAGCAGTTAGTGTACCTCGGGGCTCTTTCTTGGGACCTTTTTTCTCCATCTATACTTCTTTTCCTTAGAGCTCTGATCTCATCCTATGGGATGGGAGGGCAGGGGAGAGAGGAGAATCGCTGGACATGGAGGGGAGGGGAGGGGAGAGGAGACATGCTGGACAGGGAGGGGGGCAGGGAAGAGAGATTTGCTGGATATGGAGGGGAGGGCAGGGGAGAGAGGAGAATCGCTGGACATGGATGGGGTGGGAAGGCAGGGGGGAGAGAGGAGACATGCTAGACAGGGAGGGGGGCAGGGAAGAGAGATTTGCTGGACATGGAGGGGAGGGGAGAGAGGAGAATAGCTGGACATGGATGGGAGGAGAGGGCAGGGGAGAGAGGAGAATTGCTTGATATGGATGGGAGGACCCAGCTTTTACTTATAGATGTAGGGCAAAAAATGAAGAAGAAAGGAGGAGTGGCCTAGTGGTTAGGGTGGTGGACTTTGGTCCTGTGGAACTCAGTTCAATTCCCACTTCAGGCACAGGCAGCTCCTTGTGACTCTGGGCAAGTCGCTTAATCCTCCATTGCCCCATGTAAGCCGCATTGAGCCTGCCATGAGTGGGAAAGTGCAGGGTACAAATGTAACAAAAATAAAGAAATATATGGAAAGGAAGCCCTGGAAACAGATAGAGAGCAGCAGAATCAGAGACTGGGACCAATATGGATAGAAAAAGTCACCAGACAACAAAGGTAGAAAAAATCATTTTATTTTCATTTTAGTGTTTGGAATGAGAATTTACATCTGCTGTCTTATTTTGCACTGGATATACTGGAGCTGTAACAGCTTACAGAAATTATTTATAATGAAAAAAAATCACAATTTATTTTTTTAATCCTATACTAGTATAATATTTTCAATGATGTCTGTTTATATGCGCCACAACTGGAATAAGGGGTGTGGCTAATGTGGGTGTGGCTATCATAGGAGCAGCACCATATGTGGTGCCCCCGCCCATAATGAGTACCAGCACTTTTTTTTCTACAAAAAAAAAAAAAAAGCACTGGACCTTGCAACCCGAAGGTCGTAAAGAATCCTCTGTTGAATGAAGTTTACTCCATAGTCTATACCCTCCTTCTATGACTCATCATTACAGACATTGATTTTCATTGAAAGAGGCCCATCTCCTTTCCATTTTAAAATTTTTGATGTAACATTTGATGCAGTAACTCCCCAAATAATAATTTTGGGTTGATTTTTGCTTTTCTAATGACTATTAAATAGTTGGTCATGTGTAGGAAACCTGATATATACATTTGTTCAGGAGTGATGAAAAGTAAATAAAAATGTTGAAATTGTCAAAATGCTTTTCTTTATCTACTTGGACTCAAGTTGCTCTTATGGATGTATGTGGTGGCTGTTCACAGATCATCTGGCTAGAAGCACAGATTAGCAATGCGCAGGAAAGATCTGTGGGGTCCTTTTACAAAGGCACACTAGCGTTTTTAGAATGCACTAAAAATAAGCACAAGCTAAGCGTCAGAGTCACCCATATATTTCTATGGGCGTCGCTAGCATTTAGCACGAGCTTAGTGTGCCCTAAAACCACTAGCATGCCTTTGTAAAAGGACCCCTGTAATTACAAAACAGTATATGTGAAAAATGTCGATTTATTGCACCTAGACTATTAATATTACATATTTATTTAATTTGTAACACTTATACCCCGCACTTTCCCCACTCGCTAGCAGGTTCAATGCGCCTTACATAGTACATCAAGTTTACAAAGTAACCATGAAGAGGTAGGTGGTCATTTAGATGTGGGTAGGTGAGAAGGGCAAAGGAGGAGAATGGTAGAGGTAGGGGAGTGAGAGGCAGGTGTGTAATGGGATTATCAAGTTGTTTAGTATGGGAGAATGTGTAGGGAGGGGTTGGAAGAAGGATGTGCTTAGAAAGGATTAAATAGGAGAGCACATTCAAGGTTCTGTCATTATAGTCTAATCCGGGTAATGTATAGTTTAAGTCAGGTCATTTGTGTATGTTTGCTTGAAGAGGTAGGTTTTTAGCAGCTTCCGGAAGGGCAGAAGGTCATTAACTATTCGAATGGATCTTGGTAAGGCGTTCCAGAGTTGGCTGCCTATGACGGAAAAGTTGGATGCGTAATATGTTTTGTACTTAAGGCCTTTGCAATTGGGAATATGTAAATTGAGATAAGTTCGAGAAGATTTAGAGCCGTTTCTGGCTGGAAGATCAATCAGATTGTGCATGTAGCCAGGGGCTTCGCCGTAGCTAATCTTGTGAATTAGCGTGTGGATTTTGAAGTATATTCGCTCAGTAATAGGGAGCCAATGGAGCTTGTATTAATATATCATATTATATAACAATAATACTTTTTGAACTCAAAGTAAATATTTTAAGTAGATATTTGCAGGTCGATATTCAAAGTGATTTAAGCAGCCAGGAGAGGGACTTAATCGACTAGTGCCACTGAATATCACCACAGACAGCTGAACTGAAAGCTGGCTATTTTGTAGGCAGTCTGGGGGCAGAGACAGCACTTACACAGTTAAATATTCTAGCCTTTAACCACCCAAGTTAAGCATCCAAATCAGACCAATTAAACATAGTCCTATCTTTATGTGGCATTGTTTAGGGAGTTACGGTAAGTGCTGAATATTGCACTTAACCGCATAACAGATACCCAGCTGCATAAATCCGGCTATTCAATACCATTGCCTGGACATGCACCAGCATTGAATATCCAGAAATAACTCTGGCAAAGGCTTAAAAAAACTGCTCACCACCATTTCTTTCTTTTTAAACTATGCTAGTCAGGAAGGTGGTTTCCTCCAGAATTTCCTTTAGACCTTCTCCTTTGTCTGGCAGACTGTCCCGCAGTAAAAGTAGCTACCTCACCTTCATTGAGCTGTCCGAATACTGGATTCCAGTAGCTACTTCGAGCTACTTAGATTATTCCTCTACTGGTAAGATCCACCAGATTTGAATATTTGGTTGAGCTCTCTGAAGGAGTTGTGAACAAGCAATACAAAGACAACAAGCCTTTAGGTGTATAGCGCCAAGAAAATATTGAAGACTGCTATTTCAAGAACCATTTACTGATTATGGGAGGTTATATTCATTTGTTAATGGATTGGTTCATTTGAAATGATTTCTAGGTGTTTGATGATTTATTTATTTAATATGCTGCCCTTGGTATGATGGAACAATCTCATTCAGGGAACTAGAAAACAAGCAGAGACACCACAAAACTAAAAACAACACACAAAATAAATTACAATCCAAGAAAAAGAAACAAAAAAAAAAAAGGTACAAGAGCCTGGGAAAAATCACACCAAACATCAGATACATTAGTTATTCCAATCCAGTGAGTGAAAAGCCAAGTCTTTATAACCTTCTTAAAAAGTTTTACGACGCTTCAGACCTAAAATCATGCGATAACTGAGTTCCAAAGCTTGGGAGCCATGTAAGGAAAGGATGATTGCCTTGTGCCTTCCAGTTGCATCCTGAAAGGAGGAGGTAGCACCAACAGTCATTTTTGCAAAGATCTGGAGAGATAAAAAGCAACTATCATCGAGGCACAATAGAATGCCATTCCCATATAGTAAACTATGCCTTGTCCTAAATAATTTCATACCTTTTACTTTATCTGTGAATCATATATTGGATTTATATATTTCATATCTTCTTTTAGTTTATTTGGTGAGGGTCTGGGTTTATATGGTTTTTCTTTTAGAAGCCTTTTACTAAAGTGTTCTTTAGTTTTCTTGTTGCTGCACATGAATTTCCTAAATTGTCACTTGATAATTACAAAGCCACTGCAACTATTGCCCCCAGCTCTGCCAATGCAGTTAACACAGGTAAAGCAAAGTTACTCACCTGTAGCAGGTGTTCTCCCAAGATAGGACACACAAAATCACATATGGGTGATATTATCCGATGGAACCTGGCATTCCAGATCTTTCTGAAGTCTTTGGGTAGTGCTGTACTTGGCATGCACCAGTGCCGTCCTGCCTGATGTGAATACAGGACCAGCAGTATAATAAAAAGCTTAAGGAATACAACTCCTACGGGAGGTTGGAGGGTATGTGGTATTGTGTGTCTTGCTGTCCTTGAAGAACACCTGCTACGGGTAACTGCATTTCTCCAAGGACAAGTGAGACCACCTTGCCAGAAGAAATGAACAGCACTAACAGTTGTTTTGAAAAGCCTTGAAAACATGGCTTTATGTGAGCTCTTTTGGGCAGTCGTGAAGAATACCATTTTAGTATTTATATAATTACTGGAGAAAAATTGGCAAATTGTCATTTGATGTTTTGGAAATGTAGTTTTTTGTAAGTCCTTCTAGGCAATTGAGGAAAATGATAGTGTTTATAATTTGTAATATTTTGTACTGTTGGCATTTTATTATAATCTGCTTTGATAATTTTATGTAATGCGGTATAGCAAGTTGATAAATGAAATCAAGAGCGGTCCAAGACAGACTCAGCTACATACTCTTCATGAGAGGGCTAACTCTGTGTCCGCCTTGGTCTACTGGACTCACGTCCAGACTCGGAGCACTACAGGACAGGCCCTATCCTGGACAACAGGGCATTTCCTCTCCGTATGGGCTGGTGAGGAGTACCACCTCTTCCAATGCTGACATCTGTCAAAGCACTGGCATCAATGAATAGGAGACAGAGCACGAGTATCCAGGATTGGTTGGGGTGGAGCCGTGGTTGGCATTGATGCCCTCAAGGCTTCAGCATTGCGCCAAGCCAATATCCACTCGAAGTCTTCCTGCAAGAGTGCTAAGGGGCAGGCATCACTAAAGGCAGGACCTATATTGGTGTGGGGTCAGCCTGTGAGTAAGATGGCCCTGAATTGTAGGCTGGTCCCGGAAGTGAGGAGACTGGCGCATTGACACAGGCTCCGTGGAGGGGGCGTGGTTCTCTTGGCACAATGCTTCTCAGGTACCGGCAGTGCTGATGACTCAGAGGCTCCTGGCATTGTGCTTCGAGAGGTCCGCTGTTGATATTCCTTCACCTGATGCACAACATCCCCAATGAGGACAATGTTGAATCCTGGTGTCTCCTCTGTGTCGAGTCTGATGCTGCTTGGTTTGACAGGCCCTACTGATTTCAAGGCAAGGAGAGACCTCCTCGATACCTGTGCAACCCCCGTGTCCGATGCAGCTTCTGCAGCCATGGGGGCCGATGGCTCTGATGCCAATAGACCGGACTTAAAAGCACCAAAAAGTTTCTCATGCTGGGTTTCTTGACTGTTTTGGGTTCTGCTCTGCATTTTAGAGGTTCTAGCCACAGCAAGCACAATTGTGAGGGTTAGTCACAGAGATGACCTTGTCACACCGAGAACACTTCTTAAAGCCACTGTATGAAGGGACATTGGGGCGAAAATAGTTGAAGTAAAATCAAATAGCTCAATTTTTTTTTAATTAGAAAAAAAAAGTATCTGACTGAGCACTCAGGCCTAAGAGGGCTGACGGCACTGTGGAAAAATAAAGAAAAAAAACTTAAACAGGCCAAGGAAAAAATACCTATGCAAATTATAGGGAACAATAAAAAAATTACTTTTTTTTTATTGATAATGAACATTTGTGTCCCACATTATCCCAGAGTTCGGGTTCAATGTGGCTTACAATCCAGAGAATTTATTACATACATATTATTAGTTATAAATTGTCTGATAAAGGAAAAATGTCAAGTACATCATCTATATATGGCCATATGAAACTTTACAAAAATTACATTTATGATTTTACAAGGTTCTATTGTGTAACAAGCAAATTATAAGCAGTTATACAGGATGAAGTATGAACAGCATTTTGTATAAAAGTGGTTATTTCTGTCTTCCATTATCTTGTTGCATTTTGAAAAGTTAATAATAATTTCCAAAAAGTAACTGTAATCATGTACAGATCTAACAGCCCTTGGAAGAAGATTCCGCCAATCAGTACACTGATACAAGTCAGCAGAGAGCACTGTTTTGTAATCAATCTGTTTACAATTAGGATCATGGAGAATTAAGAATTCTTTTGATCCAGGGATGGAATTACGTGTAGGGAGGTCAAAGGGAGCATATAGTCAGGGGCCATACCATAGATAACCTGGAATACAAAGACATAATTTGAAAGCAACCCTGGCTTTGATTGGAAGCCAATGCAATGAGTAAAGGAGTGGTGATGCCTTGTTAAATCGTGAGATGTTACAAGTCTTGCAGCAGTGTTTTGGGCAGTTTGTAGTTTCTTTATGACTCCGTCCTTGAATCCTGATTACACTGCCTTACAATAGTCAAGTTGGGATAGTACTAGGGTTTGGTCTAAGTTTATGAAAATTTCTTTTGATTAAAGGGATCTAATTCTTTTCAACCTCTATAAAGTTTTAAAGACTGGAGATATTTGCAGATCAAAAGAAAAGTGTTGATCGATTGTAATACCTAGAATTTTCTTGTTCTGTTCTAGTGAGAATTTACATTGACCTATAATGAACTATTTGGCAAGGTATGAATGGAATGGGATCAGTGAGGATTACAATTTTCTTTTTCCCTATTTACCTTCAGTTTGAAGGTGGATGCCCACAATTCCATCAGGTCTAGTCCTGCTTTAACAATATTCAAAATTTTGCTTAAATTGTTATTGAAAAGTATGTAAATGGTTACGTCATCTGCATAAAGGTGTCAATGCCATTTTCTTCTAGTTTCCTCCCAAGTGGGGCCATGATGATGTTAAAGAGGAGATAATGACGAACCTTGTGGCACACCACATACAGTAGTCCATGATGGGGAGATGAAGAAAATAATAAAGGTTGCACTACCACAAGGGAAGGTACCAGAATAGCAAAAGGTCATACGCTGAGGATAGTCAGCCAGAACATGACTGCTCTGCAGAAGAAAACAAACAAACAAAAAAAATAAAAAAAGACTGCTGGTTCCACGTGCTCACATTGGGTGGGAGGGCACCTGTGTGTACACGGTATGATGCAGCCAAAGACTTCAGAAAGATCCAGAATGCTGGATAGCGTCTATGCCAGGATCCATCAGATGATATGTGGTATTGTAGTTGTCCTGCTTGTCCTTGGACAAAACATCTGACATTTCAATTTTATTTACAATACCGCAAATAAAAATAGGATATCTAAACAGTTTACAGTACTCAAGAAGAATGAAAGGGGAAGAGAAGGATCAAGACACAGAGGCCTAGTTTCCTCAGCTACTGAATTACAGAGGGCAGCAATTATTTATTCTATGATATACTGGGAAGGAAGGTAGTAGAAAGTAGACACAGCAGTAGGTGTGCAGTGCAAACAAGAGGGGTGCTACAGCATGTGCCTTCAAGGCTGCTAGAAGTTACACTGTTCAGGGAAGGCTCAAAGAGTAGTCATCCGATTTGTTCTTTTTTTGTGTGTGTTTTGATTTTGTTTGTATGATTATGTACCTGTATTTTGTTTTTAATTTGTCTGTAGTATTTATTTGAAAAAGGAATTAAATTAAAACTAAATAAATTCAGTGTCCTCACTACTTCATTCTGGAATTCAGCAATATGGAAAGGATTTGCCTATTGTGATCTTGAGGGAACTGGACTGGCCACTGCTAGAGGCAGGATACTAGACTTGATGAACCATTGGCTGACCATATGTTGCATTTACATTCTAAATATATCTGAACAGCACTAAGTACTGGGAAACATCTACCTAAAAACCATTCCTTCTATAAACCTCTTAAAGCTGGATAACCTGAGACGTGGTAGCATTGTGGTCTTGGCGTGTTCTTTTCAGACAACCTATATCAGAGTAAACAAATCCACACTTCGTACCATTACAGAAACATAGGAAACAAAAGTGTGAAATAAATATATATATTCTTTATTAACACTCATTGAAGTGCTTTCATCAATTTTTCCATAGGCCATAAGGTTACTTCCTGTAAACCTTTTGCACTATAACCTTCCAATGAATAAACTCAGAAGAAAAAGCCATCTTTCATTGTGCCAGTTCTCACAAGTCTTCATGCATGATCAGTTTTAAGAAGCAACAAAAAATAAAAGGCACCAGCAATATACAAATCTGCTATAAACAGTCATTGGTCACAAATAAAATAAACATGGTTTCTTTTACATTAGATGCAAGAACAAAATAAAAGCTACTGTACCAGCAAGAAAAACCACAGGTAAATACAAAAGTTTTAAAAAATCCAAATTATTTATTGTATACATTAAAAAAAATAGTTTTACAAGCACAATTCTAAGAATGTCATAATGTGCTCAAAAAGAGGAACAATCTGTATTATATCTGGCATTAAGTGTGGTGTTTAATAGCAATACATTGGCTCACTGACAGTCAAGAGTGCACTCTACTACACACCACATGGGAAAATACCTCATACGGGTTTCTTTTTTTTTAAGAAACAAAAATGGCAGTTCATTGAAAATGCAAAGCTCTGATTCCAACTGTAGCAGTTACAAGAGCAAGATAAAGCTGTATTAAAAGGAGAAGGGGCAAAGAAATCACTTGACTCTAAAATACCATCAAGGGAATGAAAACATTTTTAAAAGACTATGTTTAAAATAACAAACCCACTATCTAATGCAATGGACTTAACCACTGGTAACAAGGTGCTATATTGCAACTTTAATAAAAGCAGAAAAACTATCTTAACCAGTTTATGATCATAGAACATTTTTGTTCTCTTTTCAAAAAGTCAGAAATGCAGTTAGACACTTAAACCCCTCCCCCCCCCCCCCCCAATAAAACTGGATTTCTTCAGCAAGTGCAAGGACAGAACAGACACTGTTAAATGCACAATCTCAGAGCAGCTGGACATATAGGCCCTATTTACTAAGGTGCGCTAGCGTTTTTAGCATGTGCTAACCGTGTAGACGCCCATAGGAATTTTATGGGCATCCACACTATTAGCAAGTGCAAATGCTTAGTGTGCACTAAAAATGCTAACACACCTCTGAGTTGCCTACTGACTTCCACCTATGCACTGAAGTCACTGGGCTCAATTCGCTTTTTCTACGCATCCTAAGCCACAACTCAGCAGATACTGATGTTTATCTTTATTTAGGTCAGCACCTGCTGATCCTCTATTTAAATTCTATGCTCACTGTGCAGTAAACAGAGGCTGTATGAGCTCAGAGATACAGAGCAGCCTTGCTTCATAAGTACGGACAACAGGTACAATTTAAAATTATTTTCCACTGCCTACATGTAGATTTCCTGTAAAACCCCCTCTCCTTTAATGTACCACACAGAGTAATACAGTTTAATTTTGGCTCTTGCTACTAAGGGAAGGAAGATATAAAGACTAAGGCGTTTCAAAGCCCTATTCACAATTTGCATGTACACATAACAGCATTTACACATGTATATTGAATAAAGGTTGAAAATCCAATTTTAGAATGCTGGGATTTACATGTGCAAGTCTGCAATGCATGCATATGGCAAGGGTGTATGGTTTGGGTGGGACTAGGGCGGAATAAAAAAATAATAATAAGAAAAACACATGTGTTCCCCATTTCAGAAGTGGAATGCACGTCTATGATCACCAAGATCAATGTTAAGATTTAAAGTTGATCCTGGGTACGGATAGGTTTTGTAAAAGTGTTCATTTTGGGGATCGCTCTACAGGAGAGATATGGAAAGGTTGCACCCTTAATCCCCCCGCAGTGATCCGTACCCCCAAATCAAAAGTCAACTACTGCAGCCTCTATACTCAATTGGGAGCATTTAGATGTGTAGGTTTCCAAAATGGCACATATACATATGAAATACCACCTTACACATGAAAAGGCCAATGCATAAGCATTTGCCGAGGTGCCTCCACTGATCATTTTAGACCGACATAGGTGAAATGGTTGTTTAACCACACATAACTAGTGCATACACGTGCATTCCTGCATATATTTTATAAAAGGTTCTATGTCAGCAGATCCTTTTCTAAAATACTACCAGACTTTGACACATCCTGACCCGGATGTCTCAATTCTGTGCTATAAACATTCCTGGAACATGTAACATAATAACGGATTCTTCATGAATACACTCCAGGAACCAGCAAGAGAATAAAATCAGAGATCTGCTGTCAAAACATAGCCATTTTTTGTTACCTTGTTTGGGCTGTCTTAAGAATTCAAAGCTTGCTTTCACACTTTTTTTATTTTATTTAAAGAGAACAGTGTAATTTCTCTATCCCAAAACACTTAACACTTTATACAAAATTCTCAGGAAAAATGATCACACAGATGACCATCAGACCATCGTAATACAGCTTTAAAGTACCATTTATAATTGCAAAACTACAAATACATTTTTAATGGTTAAAAACAAAAATTAAAAAAATATTTCTTTCTTAACATCAGCCAGCTGAAAATATATATCTATATCTATCTAGTAAATTATCTCTCGGAAAGCTTTTTATATATTTATTCTGACTAAACATGGTATCCATGAAAACAAGTCCGTAAGAATGCAGAAATGAAACTGCAGAATTAAGAGCTCACTGGATTTATACATACCAATCTATAAAAGGAATTGTACAACTTTAAGTCCCCATTCCCTTATGACCTGATTCAACCCTTTTTTTTCAGCCATGTGTCCGTTGCATAGAGGGGGCTTTATATGCCAAAACATTTTCAAACTCTAGTAGTCAGAACATAGCCTGATTAAAAAAAAAAAACAACTATTTGGGTCCTTAATGATTTTTGCCATAGGCACAAAATAGGTGGAAGTTTTCAGCAATTAAGGCCCCAGGTTAGAGTTGTTAAATATTTCATGTACTGTAACGGAGCACTTCATTTCAAAATGCCTCAACATATGGAAGGCTTGATGTAAGTTACTGTATAATGAAGAATGGCCTAGTGATTTAAGAAGCAGGTCACAAATCCTGCTTCTCCCACTGGCTCTCCTTGTTACCCCGGGAAATTCACTTTATCCTCCACTGCCTCAGATACCAACTTAAATTGTGTGAAGGGACTTTACCTACTGCACCTGAATTTTAACTCACCTTACCATGGGGTTTGGAAAGGTGAGAATTAGTCCAAAATCCAAATCCACTCTAGAGATGAGCGATATTAAATGTCTAAAATCAGCTGAAACCTAATATTTACAGAGGCCTGGAACACGATGATCGCTATGTGATAAAACACCACACACAAGCTTCTCAATTCATTATTAGCTTTATGAAAGTTGGTTTTCAGCTGATTTTAGATATTATTCTATAGCACCTGGCTGCTCAGTAATAACTTCTTGATACCCAACAAGCACAAGTGCTTAACAGGCCATGAATGGCTCTAATCACCAAGGATTTCAGTTTTGCCAAGCTAGCTGAAACTCATCATGAGACTTCCATTTAACTTCATTTTTTTGTCTTGTTTTAACCCCCCCCCCCCCCCCTCTTCTATCACCCATCACAGTATGTCCTAAGTGTTATAGTCCTAAGTTTGGTTTTTGCCTTTTAGAAAGCAGAATCCCAAGGTTTAGAATGTGTTATGTGGTGGAGTTGGAGAAAACAACAGACAATAAATCAATCCACGCTAGGTGGAAAGCTCATGATGGAAACCCTGGTGTAAGGTTTGTAACGATAAGTTTTGCCATTAGAATAATATAAGAGAAGCCACCTTACTAGACAGGACCCCAAGGAAACAAGAGTTACATGTCTAAAATCCTCAACTTGAGATACATTCCACAGGCAAACAGACTTCTACACAAGAACTTCCATAGAAAGCAGCAACAGCAATGCAGTTACTAAGAGCAATATGTTCATACAAACAGAGACAGTAGTACATTGCACACATACCAAATTTTCACACACTCACAATTGGTCAGAGTATTAAATCCATGTACAAATGAAAATACTTTTCAAAAATGTGCAAGAGTCAGCACTGATAAAAAAAAAAACCCCAAAAACCAAACATTTTTTCATAAGTACATTATAAACCGTGCCCAGAATGTCACTGAGAAAAGATGTAAAACCATTTATACAGCGTAACCAAGAAGATTAAAGTCAATGGCTGCATAAAAGAATAAAAATAAGATTGAAAGGTCCAATTTATAAATGTGCTCATAGCACTGAAAATTTTAGGTCTCAAATTATCCACATGTATTTATTTACAACACAACCATGATATGATATGGGATCTAGAGTAACTTATCCTGAAGATCATTTAAAAAAAATGCTCATTTCAGCACACCATAAGATTTAGCATAAATTAAAACAAAAAAAACAGCACTGTACTATACCTCTACAAGACTATGCTGATTTTCTTATTAAAAAAAATCTGTGTGTAATAATTTGGCTTTATCAAACTGTTACAAACTGGTAATTTCTTGCAATGCACCTTCTTAAATAGTAAATGGAATAACCAACGTTCCTCTTATTTTCAGCCCTGGAAGCTACCAAAAGTATACACACAACCCCTGTCTTTTCAAACTATCAAATGCATTCACTTCCCTCTTAGTGAAGAAATTGACTTTGGATCATATATAACTTTAAACAAATTTACACTACAATAAAGAAGAGATCATAACACTACTTAATATTAGCTGGAAATGTTTCTTCTTTATAGCATAAATGCTGCCGTAAAGCATACCGAACTCCTGAGATGTATAATGTTTATTATTTGGGGAAAAACAAAAATACTGAGCATGTTTCCAAAAGGAATCTTGCTGAAAAAAAAAAAAAAACATTTTTGCTTCACATTGAACAAGATTCAGCATCTCTAAAGATGTTCAAAACTCTTGCCTGGATAGACTCAATGGCTGAGCTGTAAATGTTGTGAACTATCATGTGGAGCAGCTGGTTTTGATTCCCAGGCTAGGACACAGATTCCTGGGCTGGGGATACTGTGGAGGCAGTGTAGGGAGTCCCTGGGAGAAGAGAAGCCTTAGCCATTCCTCAGCATTGATGTTTAGTGACCAGACTCCGAGTTAATGTTTCTCAGATTGGGAGGAAGCCACAAAGTAGAGGGTCCCTGGCTTAGAACTGCTTCAGCAATGGCAAAGCCAAGGTAAGAGGGGGATATAAAATATGGAGATAGTGCTGTGATCCAGTTGAGTCAGACAGTAAAAGTACAGAAGGCAATTCCCTGCAGGTCAGGTGGAGGAACTGCACCTGTCCTAAACGGAGCTGTCTGGTTGCCATTTCTATTCAGATAGCCCTGAACAAAGGGAGAAATGTAAATATGCGTGTTTTATCTCATCCTTCTCCCTGGTTCTGACAGCCCCAAACTTATCTACTAGACAATTCTGCTAATTGATACAACCCGGAGCACTGCTTTAATATTGACCAGCACTCTCCCATGACATTACTGATTTAAATATCCTTGTGTCTGTTTATTGTTTGATTAGGCAATGATCTCTCTCCTAGTTAATTACTAGGACATCCATGAAAAGCTCCCAATTTAGTCTGCTCAACTGAACACAACTCCTAATTCCATAATATTGGGTGCCCAACTTTACATTCAGCATGCAGTTTGCAAGCAGCATTTCTAGAATAAGGTCAGTTGCACATACATCATAATTTAGTAACTGGCTTTTAGCTAAGAGCCAATTATAGGCTTAAATTGGTATTAATTGGTGGTAAATGGCATGTACACTGCACTTACAATTCTAGAAGCTGCACATGGGATTTCTGTCACATGCAACTTCTAGGGGGATGTGAACATCAGAAAGGCATGAGTGGGTCAGGAAGTGCCTAGGAGTTATGCACACAGGTCATAGAGTATTAGGGATTAGTTATATAACTACCAGCAATTAGGAATGAGCGCTTACACCAACCTTTCACATGGCTTAAGTGCCTGCGCCTAAAGTTAGGTGCAAAACTGCTGACTTACAATAGAGCGAATGCTACATACCTGTAGAAGGTATTCTCCGAGGACAGCAGGCTGATTGTTCTCACTGATGGGTGACGTCCACGGCAGCCCCTCCAATCGGAAACTTCACTAGCAAAGTCCTTTGCTAGCCCTCGCGCGCCCGCGCGCACCGCGCATGCGCGGCCGTCTTCCCGCCCGAAACCGGCTCGAGCCGGCCAGTCCAGTATGTAGCAAGACAATACACTTCAAGGGAAGACACAACTCCAAAGGGGAGGCGGGCGGGTTTGTGAGAACAATCAGCCTGCTGTCCTCGGAGAATACCTTCTACAGGTATGTAGCATTCGCTTTCTCCGAGGACAAGCAGGCTGCTTGTTCTCACTGATGGGGTATCCCTAGCCCCCAGGCTCACTCAAAACAACAACATTGGTCAATTGGGCCTCGCAACGGCGAGGACATAACTGAGATTGACCTAAAAAATTTACCAACTAACTGAGAGTGTAGCCTGGAACAGAACAAACAGGGCCCTCGGGGGGTGGAGTTGGATCCTAAAGCCCAAACAGGTTCTGAAGAACTGACTGCCCGAACCGACTGTCACGTCGGGTATCCTGCTGCAGGCAGTAATGAGATGTGAATGTGTGGACAGATGACCACGTCGCAGCTTTGCAAATTTCCTCCATGGTGGCTGACTTCAAGTGGGCTACCGACGCTGCCATGGCTCTAACATTATGAGCCGTGACATGACCCTCAAGAGCCAGCCCAGCCTGGGCGTAAGTGAAGGAAATGCAATCTGCTAGCCAATTGGATATGGTGCGTTTCCCTACAGCCACTCCCCTCTTGTTGGGATCAAAAGAAACAAACAATTGGGCGGACTGTCTGTGGGGCTGTGTCCGCTCCAGATAGAAGGCCAATGCTCTCTTGCAGTCCAATGTGTGCAGCTGACGTTCAGCAGGGCAGGAATGAGGACGGGGAAAGAATGTTGGCAAGACAATTGACTGGTTCAGATGGAACTCCGACACAACCTTTGGCAGAAACTTAGGGTGAGTGCGGAGGACTACTCTGTTGTGATGAAATTTGGTGTAAGGGGCCTGGGCTACCAGGGCCTGAAGCTCACTGACTCTACGAGCCGAGGTAACTGCCACCAAGAAAATGACCTTCCAGGTCAAGTACTTCGGATGGCAGGAATTCAGTGGCTCGAAAGGAGGTTTCATCAGCTGGGTGAGAACGACATTGAGATCCCATGACACTGTAGGAGGCTTGACAGGGGGCTTTGACAAAAGCAAACCTCTCATGAAGCGAACAACTAAAGGCTGTCCTGAGATCGGCTTACCTTCCACTTGGTAATGGTATGCACTGATTGCACTAAGGTGAACCCTTACGGAGTTGGTCTTCAGACCAGACTCAGACAAGTGGAGAAGGTATTCAAGCAGGGTCTGTGTAGGACAAGAGCGAGGATCTAGGGCCTTGCTGTCACACCAGACGGCAAACCTCCTCCAATGAAAGAAGTAACTTCTCTTAGTGGAGTCTTTCCTGGAAGCAAGCAAGATGCGGGAGACACCCTCTGGCAGACCCAAAGAGGCAAAGTCTACGCCCTCAACATCCAGGCCGTGAGAGCCAGGGACTGGAGGTTGGGATGCAGAAGAGCCCCTTCGTCCTGCGTGATGAGGGTCGGAAAACACTCCAATCTCCACGGTTCTTCGGAGGATAACTCCAGAAGAAGAGGGAACCAGATCTGACGCGGCCAAAAGGGAGCAATCAGAATCATGGTGCCTCGGTCTTGCTTGAGTTTCAACAAAGTCTTCCCCACCAGAGGAATGGGAGGATAAGCATACAGCAGACCTTCCCCCCAATCCAGGAGGAAGGCATCCGACGCCAGTCTGCCGTGGGCCTGAAGCCTGGAACAGAACTGAGGGACCTTGTGGTTCACTTGAGATGCGAAGAGATCCACCAGGGGGGTGCCCCACGCCTGGAAGATCTGTCGCACCACACGGGAATTGAGCGACCACTCGTGAGGTTGCATAATCCTGCTCAACCTGTCGGCCAGACTGTTGTTTACGCCTGCCAGATATGTGGCTTGGAGCACCATGCCTTGACGGCGAGCCCAGAGCCACATGCTGACGGCTTCCTGACACAGGGGGCGAGATCCGGTGCCCCCCTGCTTGTTGACATAGTACATGGCAACCTGATTGTCTGTCTGAATTTGGATAATTTGGTGGGACAGCCGATCTCTGAAAGCCTTCAGAGCGTTCCAGATCGCTCGCAACTCCAGAAGATTGATCTGTAGATCGCTTTCTTGGAGGGACCACCTTCCTTGGGTGTGAAGCCCATCGACATGAGCTCCCCATCCCAGGAGAGACGCATCCGTGGTCAGCACTTTTTGAGGCTGAGGAATTTGGAAGGGACGTCCCAGAGTCAAATTGGAGCAAATCGTCCACCAATACAGGGATTCGAGAAAACTCGTGGACAGGTGGATCACGTCCTCTAGACCCCCGGCGGCCTGATACCACTGGGAGGCTAGGGTCCATTGAGCAGATCTCATGTGAAGGCGGGCCATGGGAGTCACATGAACTGTGGAAGCCATGTGGCCCAGCAATCTCAACATCTGCCGAGCTGTGATCTGCTGGGACGCTCGCACCCGCGAGACGAGGGACAACAAGTTGTTGGCCCTCGCCTCTGGGAGATAGGCGCGAGCCGTCCGAGAATCCAGCAGGGCTCCGATGAATTCGAGTTTCTGCACTGGGAGAAGATGGGACTTTGGGTAATTTATCACAAACCCCAGTAGCTCCAGGAGGCGAATAGTCATCTGCATGGACTGCAGGGCTCCTGCCTCGGATGTGTTCTTCACCAGCCAATCGTCGAGATATGGGAACACGTGCACCCCCAGCCTGCGAAGCGCCGCTGCTACCACAGCTAGGCACTTTGTGAACACCCTGGGCGCAGAGGCGAGCCCAAAGGGTAGCACACAGTACTGGAAGTGGCGTGCGCCCAGCTGAAATCGCAGATACTGTCTGTGAGCTGGCAGTATCGGGATGTGTGTGTAGGCATCCTTCAAGTCCAGAGAGCATAGCCAATCGTTTTGCTGAATCATGGGGAGAAGGGTGCCCAGGGAAAGCATCCTGAACTTTTCTTTTACGAGATATTTGTTCAGGGCCCTTAGGTCTAGGATGGGACGCATCCCCCCTGTTTTCTTTTCCACAAGGAAGTACCTGGAATAGAACCCCAGCCCTTCTTGCCCGGATGGCACGGGCTCGACCGCATTGGCGCTGAGAAGGGCGGAGAGTTCCTCTGCAAGTACCTGCTTGTGCTGGAAGCTGTAGGACTGAGCTCCCGGTGGACAATTTGGAGGTTGTGAGGCCAAATTGAGGGTGTATCCTTGCCGGACTATTTGGAGAACCCACTGATCGGAGGTTATGAGAGGCCACCTTTGGTGAAAAGCTTTCAACCTCCCTCCGACAGGCAGGTCGCCCGGCACTGACACTTGGATGTCGGCTATGCTCTGCTGGAGCCAGTCAAAAGCTCGCCCCTTGCTTTTGCTGGGGAGCCGCGGGGCCTTGCTGATTCGCACGCTGCTGACGAGAGCGAGCGCGCTGGGGCTTAGCCTGGGCCGCAGGCTGTCTGGAAGGAGGATTGTACCTACGCTTGCCAGAAGTATAGGGAACAGTCTTCCTTCCCCCGAAAAATCGTCTACCTGTAGAGGTAGAAGCTGAAGGCTGCCGGCGGGCGAACTTGTCGAATGCGGTGTCCCGCTGGTGGAGAGACTCTACCACCTGCTCGACTTTTTCGCCAAAAATGTTATCCGCACGGCAAGGCGAGTCCGCAATCCGCTGCTGGATTCTATTCTCCAGGTCGGCGGCACGCAGCCATGAGAGCCTGCGCATCACCACACCTTGAGCAGCGGCCCTGGACGCAACATCAAAAGTGTCATAAACTCCTCTGGCCAGGAATTTTCTGCACGCCTTCAGCTGCCTGACCACCTCCTGAAAAGGCTTGGCTTGCTCGGGGGGAAGAGCATCAACCAAGCCCGCCAACTGCCGCACATTATTCCGCATGTGTATGCTCGTGTAGAGCTGGTAAGACTGGATCTTGGACACGAGCATAGAGGAATGGTAGGCCTTCCTCCCAAAGGAGTCTAAGGTTCTAGCGTCCTTGCCCGGGGGCGCCGAAGCATGTTCCCTAGAACTCTTAGCCTTCTTTAGGGCCAAATCCACAACTCCAGAGTCATGAGGCAACTGAGTGCGCATCAGCTCTGGGTCCCCATGGATCCGGTACTGGGACTCGATCTTCTTGGGAATGTGGGGATTACTTAATGGCTTGGTCCAGTTCGCAAGCAATGTCTTCTTCAGGACATGGTGCAAGGGAACAGTGGACGCTTCCTTAGGTGGAGAAGGATAGTCCAGGAGCTCAAACATTTCAGCCCTGGGCTCGTCCTCCACAACCACCGGGAAGGGGATGGCCGTAGACATCTCCCGGACAAAGGAGGCAAAAGACAGACTCTCGGGAGGAGAAAGCTGTCTCTCAGGAGAGGGAGTGGGATCAGACGGAAGACCCTCAGACTCCTCGTCAGAGAAATATCTGGGATCTTCCTCTTCCTCCCACGAGGCCTCACCCTCGGTGTCAGACACAAGTTCACGGACCTGTGTCTGCAACCTCGCCCTGCTCGACTCCGTGGAACCCCGTCCACGATGGGGGCGTCGAGAGGTAGACTCCCTCGCCCGCATCGGCGAAGCTCCCTCCGCCGACGTAGTCGGGGAGCCTTCCTGGGAGGTGGCCGCGGTCGGTACCGCACGCGGTACCGACGTCGGGGACCTCAACCTGGGCGATGGGCCAGCCGGCGCCACGCTCGACGGTACCGGTGGCGCAAGCACCGCCGGTACCGGAGGGGTAGGGCGCAACAGCTCTCCCAGAATCTCTGGGAGAACGGCCCGGAGGCTCTCGTTTAGAGCGGCTGCAGAGAAAGGCTGAGAGGTCGATGCAGGCGTCGACGTCAGTACCTGTTCCGGGCGTGGAGGCTGTTCCGGGCTGTCCAGAGCGGAGCGCATCGACACCTCCTGAACAGAGGGTGAGCGGTCCTCTCGGTGCCGATGCCTGCTGGGTGCCGAATCCCTCGGCGACCCAGAGCTCTCGGTGCCGACACGGGGAGGAGACCGGTGTCGATGCTTCTTCGATTTCTTCCGAAGCATGTCACCGGAGCTCCCCGGCACCGACGAGGAGGACGTCGAATCCATCCGTCGCTTCCTCGGGGCCGAGACTGAAGAAGGTCGATCTCGGGGGGGCTGTACCGCAGGAGCCCTCAGGGTAGGCGGAGACCCACCCGAGGGCTCACCGCCACCAGCAGGGGAATGGACAGCCCTCACCTGCACTCCACCCGATGCACCACCGTCCGACGACATCAGCAGACGAGGTCCTGGTACCACCGACGTCGATGCAGCTATCCGATGTCTCGGCGCCGATGCAGAGGCCCGATGCCTCGATGCACTCGATGCAGGGGCGGCCGAGGAAGATGGTCTGGACGCTGACGACGTCGATGCACTCGAAGATCCCGGTGCCGATGCCGACGAAGAGCCCGAGAACAACACGTTCCACTGGGCTAGTCTCGCTACCTGAGTCCGCCTTTGAAGCAGGGAACACAGACTGCAGTTCTGAGGGCGGTGCTCGGCCCCCAGACACTGAAGACACGACGAGTGTCGATCAGTGAGCGAGATAACCCGGGCGCACTGGGTGCACTTCTTGAAGCCGCTGGAAGGCTTCGATGTCATGGGCGGAAAAATCACGCCGGCGAAATCAAAAGCCGAAATGGCGAAATTTGAAGCACCAAATTTAGAGGGAGAAAAAATCTCGACAGAGGCCGAAAAGAGGCCTACCCCGACGACGAAAGAAACTTACCGGGGCAAAAAAGCTGGAAGTACGGGGAGGATTTACACGAAACCCGGCGGGGGGTTTCCGGAGCACTTCCCGACTAGGACAAAGCTTTCCCGAAGGAAAAAAACACGTTCAAAACAAATTGGACGCGCGAGGTCGACTTTCCGGGGCTCGACACGGCGAAAACACGACCGTACCGAGTGCGGACAAAAGAAGACTGGCCGGCTCGAGCCGGTTTCGGGCGGGAAGACGGCCGCGCATGCGCGGTGCGCGCGGGCGCGCGAGGGCTAGCAAAGGACTTTGCTAGTGAAGTTTCCGATTGGAGGGGCTGCCGTGGACGTCACCCATCAGTGAGAACAAGCAGCCTGCTTGTCCTCGGAGAATATTTTATAACAGCAGTTCCAAGCGGCAATTCATGCTTATTGCACACCATTTTGATACCTAAAGTTTGGCATTTTTTCTTGATTCTACCCCATAGTGCAAACATGCACTGGCCCAATATACTAAAAATCTATTCAACACATGGGGGCCATGCTTACTAAGCCACACTAGCATTTTTAGCACATGCTAAACACTAGAGTAACCCACATGTTCCTATGGGCGACATAACGTTTAGTACGTGCTAATCATTAGGACATGCTAAAAATGCTAATGCGCCCTTAGTGCTACTTAATAAACAGGGTCCAAAGATTCATAGTGCAGTTACTACTGTTTCCTAAACTGTGATGCAAGTAGCACCCCTGCACTCCCAACCCACATTCCGTTTCCCCCTCACATCCTAGAATGCCCTTGCTATACTATACATGGCACATATGGCAATTCAGCCCATTGTTTTATTTATTAGTTCATGGCTTTGTATTTCTTTTTACCATGGCTTTACATTAGCAAAACAAATACAATTTATGATAAACTGTAAAAATAAGAAAATAACTTAAAAATATCTTCCTTCTAAATTCACACACATTCTATTTGAGCTTCATTGCAAGTACGTTTGAGATTTATAACAGCTTAAAAATGTGAGTAATCAGGAAGCAAACTTCAATGGCCACACAAGTCCCTAAACAGCTCCAGAAGGAGTACTTTGGCTGTGCTTCCTGATACTTGTCCCAACCCACTTATTAGTTTTTTCTTTTTGTTTTAACTAAGCAGAGGAAATATCATTGCTGCTGAGGTCACTCCTATCTCTCTCTCTCTCTCTACATAAGAGGTGGGCTTATAAAAAAAGAAAAAAAAAAAACCCTTTGGCTTTAAAAACCATCACCGCCAATGCAAATCAAGTAAACACTGGAATTGGTAATTGCCTAACTGCTATTTTTACAATTTCCCCTCCCCTTCCGAATCAAAGCACAGGAAAGCAAAATATGCTATTTTGAGTGTATAGATGAGGCTTAAGAAGAACAAACCATAAGAAATAGTGGAATACAGAATTAACCTCACCATGTCTCAAAATTCCAATGTAGTTCATGAGCTCCATATAATGCCATCTAAATTACATTAATATGCTTTCTGCTTTTGCCACTGTAGTGTGCAATCAAAATAAGGGCAAAATTCATTCAAAACAGAGATTTCATATAACCATTTTTCAGCTGTAAGAAGTCCATGATACTGAGCTCATATGCTGTCTAACAACCTGAGCTACTCACATTTTAAAATTTATGTTTAATACAGAACTAGTCATGAACAATAAACATAATAAAACTAGCACTAATATACAGTACTTAATCTATTTAGCTATAGGGATGGTGAAGGCCCCCTTCCTCACATCTGGTTTCTTTGGTTCACGCATAGTAAAAACTCTGCGCTGCTCAGAGCATTTTCAAAACACACCAGCAAAAGAATCAGGACATGCCAGCCCGCAAAGTCTGAAAATGCTCACAGGCAACAGAGCCTCGATAGTAGCCTAGTAATGGGTTTGAACTGATCTGTGCGCTGCCAGAAAAGTCTTCATGTGCCAAAGGTTGCTGACCTAGAGTAGCTTTGAGTCCAGGAGGTAGTTTTACTCCTGAATCTGTTGATTCTAGAATAATACTGAATTTACATATATATAATTGAATTGAGCCAACTTCAGTATTAATAGAGAACACGGCATTAAACTAATGCACAGTTAATCCTAGAGTACCTTATCAATAAGACGGCAACAGCTTAATACAAAATGAACCTATCCAAAATTCAACAATGGAATAACGAATATTGGAGTGAAAGAATTTGTATGTAAAAACAGCACAAAAGAAGAGATTCATAGTTGAACCGATTACTTCAGGGGTAACCGGAGATGAGAGTAGATGGTCCATTCCTAAATTATTTGGAGAAGGGGGGGATTAATTTTCCTCAGTCATAATCTGATTCTTTTTATGAGCCAACAAAATTACATTAAAAATGGACAGATCCCCAGTGACCTTTATTTTGGAATAAGGTCTATGATACGTCTGTAACAAAGAAATCATGGTTCTTCATCTGCCACCAGAACTATGCACTACTTTAATTCAAACCTGAGAATGAGACCACATTCATGTGATCAACTCTGGATCCGTTACATTGTTTTCAAACATAAACCATTCTGCTCCAGCTTTAGGCACCTAGGTTTCAGTTTCGTTGTTTTCACTGCACTATTCACACCAGCAATGAACAGATTTCATTTTCTACTATTTTCACACCAGCTACTGGAATTTACTTCCAATTTCTTTTCACTTCCAGGATTTGTTACTCTTAGTTGGTAGATCTTCGATTCATAACTACCTCTTTATAAAAGTGATTTAATGTGCACTAACTTACAAATTAAAACGTGTGTTTAAATATTGCAGTGCGTGTTTAAAGTTGCTACTGAAACAAAAAAGTAAAACCGATCAAAAAAATGTACCTGCAGATCTGGAAAAATTCATGGAAAAAGAAAAAAAAGCTTTCCTCTGCCCAAATCCCTAGTGTCACAGTAAAACCACTTCTTTGGGTAGAGTAGCTAAGCCAAGATGAACAAACTGCTGAAATTTTACAGCAATGCTTACAATTACTTTTAGGTTCTGATGCACTCATGCTGCCACACTATTCTCCACTCCTTTTTCCCCTGATATACATACAACTGCATGTTCTTCTAGGTTACGAAAATCTGATCAAGTAAAAAAAAAAAAAGTTGTTCATTTTCTGTGCTGCTGCTCCAGCCCTTGAAGACTGCCACCAGCTCACCGGACTGTCATCTGACCTCTTATGCTACAAGTAGGTGAAAAAGGGTTGTTTTTAAACATGACAGTATTTCAAGCAAAGTAGTGGGTTTGTCCACCAATCTCTTGAGTGTCATCTTTCAACAAAAGGGAAGAGAGGAAAGTAAAATCTAACATCTTCCCCACAAACACACTAAGGAATAAACGGTCCTCAAAATTATCAACCTTCTGGGGGATCAATAAGTAGAGTTTTACTTTAAAACTACTCATACATCTAAGTATGAATGTGCAGCAAAATGCTATCCTTCCTAATGTGAGAGGACAAGATTAAGTTGGGGGAAAGGATAAAATTCTAATGTTACCCCAATTCTTGCAGTGCTCCAATACCAAAATAAAAAACTACACGTAATTCAGAGAAAGGACAGAAGAGCTTCACAGCAAGCTTTCCCAGAGATTTCAAACATATGACCTCCTTAATGTAGACATAAATTTGCTTTTCAAAATGGACCCAATATAGTTTACAGTCTCACCTGCCACAGAATATTTTCTGTTCTGGATATTACCGCAATGTTTAATTGCAGAGAAACACAAGCAAAATCGTTAATAAAACAGCAAAAGTGATAAAAGCATCTTGCAATCTTCATTAATGCTACAGTATAACCTTAGAAATTTGATAGCCAATTTAAAGGATTTTAAATATGCAGTTCTGTCTCTATTTAAAAAGTAGTAAAACAGGTCATTAAATATACTGTACAATCAAATTTAGCAGCTACATAACATAAAACTGCACGTCAGCCTGCACAAAAATAACGCTGCAACCTGGGATCACCATATCCAAAGTTTCTTCATCTAAAACTGAAACCATTTTATGCAATCAACTACAGAAATGCCCAGAAATCATGGAAGCTTCACATCAGTCTACAAGTTTCAACTTCTCAGCACCAAATTTTTCATGGAAAAATATAAAATGGCAATTAAAAAAAGAAAAGCATATGCCTTTATCAAGACAAGATACAAAGGAAGCAATATAATATAGACTGGCATCATTTCCATACTGTACCATCCAAGGATCAGCTCAATGAAAGAAAGCTAATTTCTGCTATATTTCTATACTTAAAAGTACACTTTTGTCTCTCAGTTGTAAAAAAATATTACAGGAAAAGCTGCATTTAAATGATCAGTTTAACCTGCTGTACATACTCCTGTCAAATTGTAATCTTTTCCATATTATAAATAACTTATTAAAATGTCCAGAATAGGGCCAGTACAATGGCTCAGTGACAGTGCTGTGCACGACCACATAGGCTTGATTCTCAATTTCCACTTAAACTTCTTTGGCCGGTCTGGAGCTGGTGATGTGGCAAAGCAAAACTTCACAGCTCTCAAGGGGGAAGGCATCCCTGTCATTCTGCAATGATAAGAGTCGCTAGCTGAATTGGTGTCCCAGTCCAAAGAACAACACGGTCTATCAGTGGATAATTAGAGGGTGTTAAAAGTGGGGGGAAAAAACCCAGGCTTCTGTGAATGAAGTCTGATGGCACCATAACCCCCATAACTGAGCTGAAATTCCCAAAAGGAGTGAAGCAAGAAGCTGGTAGGTTAAAAACAAACAAAAACTTGCACACGTACATATATCCCCCTTCTTCTAATGACACATGTGCAACACTGTCAGCTTCCAAGTTTTTCCTATATTTTTGGTACTTTTCTAATTTACTCCACACATCTATTAGTTTGGGTGGTCTATCAATTAAATAAATAATGTGTACGCCCAATATATTGTAAAATGTTTTAAAAATACTAATGTGTTTTCCCTCTCTCCATGTGCTACCAAATTTCTGCTAAATGATGCAACAGTGGGCTATGAGCCGTTTTTCCTTGTTGTTAAAGCAACAATGCACCTCAGTAAAAAAAAAAAAAAAAAAAATTCAGCCAGTAAGAACTCAAGCAGCTACACTTGTCCATGCCCTTTGGAGAAGTGCCTCCAAGTACCACATAAGTTGAACATTTTCACAAGCGCAAAATGGGAAACAGTCCTGATCAGACAAGCAGCAAAGTACCTTTAGAAACCACACATTCTTTTTAAATCTCATAAAGCAAAACAATGAAATAATGAGCATCTTAAGAGCTGCTCCTCAACGTATCGCATAAAGGACAGAAAAGTGCTTTCAGTGAAAGAAGAGGTGTCAGGTGCTTCTAATTGTTGTCAGGCTCTTTCACCTGTAGAGAGAGAGATACTGTAAATACTTTAGTGCATAGTGTAACCGAAAGCTACATAATAAAGGCAAATTTCTTCTTGGCCGGAAATGTCCCTATTCAGAAGCTGCTGCTTTAAGCCAATGAAAGGGATCCAAAAAAAAAAAAGCATTGGAGAAGACAAGTCTGCTCCTTAATGATCTCAAGTTTTCACACAAGGTTCAGCAAGAACAGTGTTTACATTGCTGGTTACCCAAGCTGAGAACAACCCTTCGATCTAACAAAACAAAGGAAACATGAGAGGAATGAAAGAAGCCCAGCTGCTCAAACGCTATCAGCTGTGTTGTTTTCACCCAGCCAGAATTCAAATGGTGATGGAAAGATATGCACAGTCCCAGACTACCTTGAGGCCAGTTTGTCATTAGCTAGGAATGAGCATATACTAAAGTGCTTTGTCTAACTGAACCACATCAGTACCTTATAAAAAATGTATACTCTTTGTGGAAAAAGGTCCTCATTATACATTAAAAAAACAATTTAGAATAATCATTGCAATTTAAATGAAACTTGGAAATCAAGAGAAATAATTTTCCCTCTTGTCTTTCTTGCTAAAATAGAAAAAAAAAGTGCAGTCACTTAGAAAATAAATGCAGCAGACGTGAGCCGAGTTTGAGGCAGGTGGCTAGTGATAATGCACAAATGTGTGCCTTAACAGTTCTTCTGCAGAAGGGCGTAATTTGGCTTCTACAAAAATGCGCTTCAGGAAATCCCGCAAATGATCTGAGACATGGGCAGGCAGCTGGGGACTGGTTGGTTGTGTGGCTATTTTAAAGATAGCAGCCATGGCTTCAAATTCCGCCCAAGGGGGCTTCTGAGTCAACATTTCCACTACTGTGCATGCCACACTCCTAAAAAACAAGAAACCATGTATGAATATCTTCAATATAGAAAAATCTCTTAACAGTTCCATAACAAGAATAACCAATGTCCTGGCTTAAATTTTGCATTTATACTATTCACGCTTACTAAGCAGAGCACTAGATTACTATGAGGGGTATTTTCGAAAGGGACGTCCAAGGTCTGATGAGGACGTCCTCGCAAAACGTCCCCATCCAGGGGGAACAGATGAACAGAATATCAATATCATTAATACATGTTGCCCTATATTTCAACAATATTATAACCAAAGAACTTCAATAATATTCAGTCTCTAAATAATTCTATAAACTCAAATTCACTAGAGAGACTCACTCATATCCTCAACACACATATGTATTTAAACGATGTATTTACATCTGGAAGCACTGTAAAAATTGCACTGCAGAGACCTAAACCAGGAAGACTGAGAAACATTTTACCTTGAACTTAAGCTTACTTTCAAAGCCTTAAAGAAAATTACAGGACATCTATTAAGCATTGGGATTGTTGAAAACACCAGTACACAGCTTAAACATTTATATTGTGGACATTATAAGTTTGTCTTGAATTAGGAAAAATAGACTGAAGCATTTGATACTGGTGTATATGAATATTTAACAGTTTAATGTTGTAATTATTTCTAAGTGACATATCACTTGAGAGACTTTGCAATTAAGCACAGGATTTAGGAATCATTAAAAACTTTCTTAAAAAAATTTAATAGATTATAAATAAAGCATTGTTATTACACATGTGTGTTGAGAATATGAGCGAGTCTCTATAGTGAATTTGAGCCCTTTATTTCAAACCTAGATTTCCAAGATTTTTGAGTGAGACAGGAAATGTTCCATGGCACTTCCTGTATGTCATGTCCTAGTGTAGTCTCCCTGCTTCAAAATGTATTAACGGATGGTATGAAATAAAATTGTTTTAGTTATGTGTAAGATTATAAAGCCAAATTTAACATACCAGATATCTGCTTTTCTACCATAACCTTCACCACTAATGACTTCAGGGCTCATCCAATATGGGGTCCCTGTGACAGACTTCATTCCCGTACCGGAAAGACAGATGGTTTGGAGACGTTTACTGGCACCAAAATCTCCCAACTTCACATTACCTGCTGAATCCCGAAGAATATTTGCTCCTAAAAAGGAAAGTGTTTTGCTTAGTGTTACACAAGATACATTAAATGATCTGCATATGTATGAGTAGCAGAATTGTAGAAGCTGTGCTGGTCTTGGCCAAAAAGAGTTTTTGTGTGATACTTTTCAATGGGCCAAAAAAAGGTGTTGCAGTAGACAGGATTTTGAGACGTCATAGGCTACGATCTGAACATGAGGCCTGTAAGATCTCAAACTGATTTACCGCCATCTTAGCTAGTCCTCTCAACCTACAAAAGACTCTAAGGGGGCAGGAGGATTCTGTATATTCTTTAACATGTGTGCCTAATTTTCATAACACGCAACACCAGAGGGGTGTGACCATGAGAGGGGCATAAGCGGGTCAGGGCTGTTCCCAGAATTTTAGTATGGTATTATAGAATACCTGCTTTTCCGTGCCTAACTGCCATTAGTTGGGCACAAGCATTTACACCAGCCTTTGGCAGGTATAAATGCTCATGCCCAAAGTTAAGCATGAAATGCAAGTTAAGTTAGTATTCTATAAAAGCTGTTCCATGCAGAATGGCCTTTACGGAATTCACACTTAGTGCAGATCATCCCGGCTCCTAACTTGGGTGGCCTTTACAGAATTCCCCAGTAGGTGTAAGCAGTTTAACACTCAATCTCATCACATTTTTAAAATAACATTTCTTTCTAATGCCACCTTATAGAAAGAAAAACAATTGGGAAATATAGTTTATTCATATTAGAAAGAAAAATTGGGCGCACAATAGTAATTTTGTGAAGCTTGTCACCACAAAATATATCTTCCGTTAATTCCTACATCTGACAGAGCTATGAATGATTTTAAAGTCCAGCTAAATCCAATTAACCCTTTAAGTGTCCAATGTTCCCATCAATTTGTTCCCATATGGCTTATTACTGGAACATTGGACACTAAGGGGCTCATTTTCAAAGCACTTAGCCTCCCAAAGTTCCATAGAAACCTATGGAACTTAGCCTCCCAAAGTGCTTTGAAAATATGCCTCTAAAGGGGTTAAGTCAATCTCCCTTTCTCTCTCCTCCACGCATTTGTCATCCCTGGTCGCTCAAAACAAAGCAAGCAAATCTATGAACTGCCCTAATCACGTTGTCATTCTTTATTGTTGGTACCATTTTTATTTGATTTCACTTATATTTTCAAACATGCCAGCATGTGCAGCATACGGACGTACAAAGAAGTAGTACTGGTTTCATCGGTTAGGGTAGTTCTAAATTGTAAATCATTGTGTCATTTGGAGGGGCTGGTTATAGGACTCCCTGTATTTGCACAGAGATCTTTTCACCTAGTAAATGACCACCAAAACAGACATCATGTTATGAGAATCAGGTGCTTAACAATAAGATTTACTATTTAAGTACAATTTTTAAATAAATATTAATTAGGTTGAAACCTAGGAGCATTTAACATCTTTATTTTCTTGTACCTGCAAGAAAAGAAACAGATTGCATGTGGGAACTTGCTCCTTTTGTTTTGTGGAATGCAGTGATATATTATAAAAATGCACTTGCCTTTTTTATTACTATTTCACAGGAGAGTACTGAACAATGAAGGATGGGCTTCCTTCATACAGCAGTTCTGTTCAGTCTAAATGTGCCAACATAGTCCAGTTCAGCACCCAAGTTCATACAAAGTTAATTAAGTTCAGTGGAAAATAAATCAGTTGGCTCAGGCTGCCTGCTGTGTGAATATTCCATCAATATTCATGCTTTAAGCTTTGTTTTAATTTGTTTATCCAAACCTTACATGCACATGTTTTTGCTTTTTAAACCCAAAGGTAAATTCTAAGGGTGGCTGAACAATTAGGTATAAACTGTGCTGTTTCGGACTGCTTTGGGTCCTACTGATCTCTACATCTGATGTCTAGAATTTTGGAAGATGGAAATGAGAAAATAAAAATTAAGTTTTGGATGTACTCTGTAGAAGTTGTTGTTTATTTTTGCAATATGTGTATGGCTGCCTGTTCTGGTGTGTGCATGTAATATTGTTTGAATAACTGCCTATACTTATGGCTATGATTTCTGAACATGCGACATCGTTAAAAGGACAGACTTTTAAATGCCCAGTGGAGATTATATATATATATATATATATATATATATATATATATATATGCCAATCTCAACTTTGTTAAATGTTTCAGACATATCCATCTACTTGCTCCCATGATATAACTGAATTCTATTATTCTGTTTCACTGTATTTTCAAATGTAAACCACATTGAACTGAGTTTGCTTGGAATCATGTGCAATATAGTGAAGATACTTACCTGTAGCAGGTATTCTCCGAGGGCCAGGATCAGAAGTTTTGCTAGCAAAAATCAAAAATCTTCCAGAGTCTTCTGGCATGCGAGCGGCGCGCACTGCTAATGCACGAACTGGTTTCCCGCCCGACGCGTAAGGACCTCAGTGAAGTCCAAAAGAAAGCGAAGAACAATGAACAACTCCAAAGGGGAGGAGGGCGGGTTTGTGAGAACAATCAGCCTGCTGTCCTCGGAGAATACCTGCTACAGGTAAGTATCTTCGCTTTCTCCAAGGAAAGCAGGCTGCTTGTTCTCACACTTGGGGTATCCCTAGCTGCCAGGCTCACTCAAAACAATGAACATTGGTCAATTGGGCCTCGCAACAGCAAGGACATAATAGAGATTGACCTAAAAAAAAAATACAAGTGAGAGTGCAGCCTGGAACAGAACAGTAAAGGGCCTAGGAGGGTGGAGTTGGATTCTAAACCCCAAACAGATTCTGCAGCACCGACTTCCCAAACCGACTGTTGCGTCGGGTATCCTGCTGTAGGCAGTAATGAGATGTGAATGTGTGGACTGATGACCACGTTGCAGCCTTGCAAATCTCTCTTCAATAGAAGCTGACTTCAAGTGAGTCACTGATGCAGCCATGGCTCTGATATTATGAGCCATGACATGGTCCTCTAGAGTCAGCCCAGCTTGGGCACAAGTAAAGGATATGCAATCCGCTAGCCAATTAGAGATTGTGCGTTTTCCGATGGCGACTCCCCTCCTGTTCAGATCAAAAGAAACAAACAACTGGGCGGACTGTCTATAGGGCTTTGTCCGCTCAACGTAAAAGGCCAATGCTCTCTTACAGTCCAAGGTGTGCAACTTGTCTTCACCAGGGCGGGTATGAGGACGGGGAAAAAATGTTGGCAAGACAATTGACTGGTTCAGATGGCACTCAGACACCACGTTCGGCAAGATCTTAGGGTGAGTGCGGAGGACTACTCTGTTATGATGAAACTTGATATAAGGTGCATGCACTACTAGGGCTTAGAGCTCACTGACTCTAAGAGCTGAAGTAACAGCCACCAAGAAAATGACCTTCCAGGTCAAGTACTTCAGATGGCAGGAATTCAGTGGTTCAAAAGGAGTTTTCATCAGCTGGGTGAGAAGTGAGAACGACACTGAGATCCCCTGACACTGGTGGAGGTTTGACAGGGGGCTTTGACAAAAGCAAACCTTTCATGAAGCGAACAACTAAAGGCTGTCCAGAGATAGGCTTACCCTCTACACGTTGATGATAAGCACTAATTGCACTAAAGTGAACTCTTACGGAGTTGGTTTTGAGGCCAAACTCTGATAAGTGTAGAAGGTATTCAAGCAGGGTCCGTGGATGAGACGATGGTGCAGGGAGGAGGGCTTTAGATTTGTTAGGAACTGG